>NC_060280.1:90076882-90303596 GCF_021613505.1 Equus quagga
ATGTTTTTTTTTTTATTAATGTTATGATAGATTACAACCTTGTGAGATTTCAGTTGTACATTTTTATTAGTCATGTTGTGGGTACACCACTTCCCCCTTTGTGCCCTTCCCCCACCCCCCCTTTTCCCTGGTAACCACCGATCAGATCTCCTTATCAATCTACTAACTTCCACCTATGAGTGGAGTCATATAGAGTTCGCTTAACATAATACCCTCGAGGTCCATCCACGTTGCTGTGAATGGGCCAATTTTGTCTTTTTTTATGGCTGAGTAGTATTCCATTGTGTATATATACCACATCTTCTTTATCCAATCATCAGTTTCTGGGCATGTAGGTTGGTTCCACGTCTTGGCTATTGTAAATAATGCTGCGATGAACATAGGGGTGCAACGGACTCTTGGGATTTCTGATTTCAGGTTCTTAGGATAGATACCCAGTAATGGGATGGCTGGGTCATAGGGTATTTCTATTTTTAACTTTTTGAGAAATGTCCATACTGTTTTCCATAGTGGCTGTACCAGTTTGCATTCCCACCAACAGTGTATGAGGGTTCCTTTTTCTCCACAGCCTCTCCTACATTTGTCGCTCTTGGTTTTGGATGTTTTTGCCAATCTAACGGGTGTAAGGTGATATCTTAGTGTAGTTTTGATTTGCATTTCCCTGATGATTAGCGATGATGAACATCTTTTCATGTGTCTCTTGGCCATATTCATATCTTCTTTTGAGAAATGTCTGTTCATGTCCTCTGCCCATTTTTTGATCGGGTTGTTTGTTTTTTTGTTGCTAATCAGTGTGAGTTCTTTGTATATTATGGAGATTAACCCTTTGTCAGATAAGTGGCTTGTAAATATTTTTTCCCAATTAGTGAGCTGTTTTTTTGTTTCAATCCTGTTTTCCCTTGCCTTGAAGAAGCTCTTTAGTCTGATGAAGTCCCATTTGTTTATTCTTTCTATTGTTTCCCTCAACTGAGGAGTTATAGTGTCTGAAAAGATTCTTTTGAAACTGATGTCAAAGAGTGTACTGAATATATTCTCTTCCAAAAGACTTATTGTCTCAGGCCTAATCTTTAGGTCTTTGATCCATTTTGAGTTTATTTTGGTGTGTGGTGAAAAAGAATGGTCAATCTTTTGCATATGGCTGTCCAGTTTTCCCAGCACCATTTGTTGAAGAGACTTTCTTTTCTCCATTGTAGGCCCTCAGCTCCTTTGTCGAACATTAGCTGTCCATAGATGTGTGGTTTTATCTCTGGGCTTTCAATTCTGTTCCATTGATCTGTGCCCCTGTTTTTGTACCAGTACCATGCTGTTTTGATCACTGTAGCTTTGTAGTATGTTTTGAAATCGGGGATTGTGATTCCGCCGGCTTTCTTTTTCTTGCTCAGGATTGCTTTAGCAATTCGCGGTCTTTTGTTGCCCCATATGAATTTTAGGATTGTTTGTTCAATTTCTGTGAAGAATGTTCTTGGGATTCTGATTGGGATAGCATTGAATCTGTAGATTGCTTTAGGTAGTATGGACATTTTAAGTATGTTTATTCTTCCAATCCATGTGCATGGAATGTCTTTCCATCTCTTTATGTCATCGTCAATTTCTTTCAAGAAAGTCTTGTAGTTTTCATTGTATATATCCTTCACTTCCTTGGTTAAGTTTATCCCAAGGTATTTTATTCTTTTCGTTGCGATTGTGAATGGGATTGAGTTCTTGAGTTCTTTTTCTTTTAGTTCATTGTTAGTGTATAGAAATGCTACTGATTTATGCACGTTAATTTTATACCCTGCTACTTTGCTGTAGCTGTTGATTATTTCTAATAGTTTTTCTATGGATTCTTTGGGGTTTTCTACATATAAGATCATGTCGTCTGCAAACAGCGAGAGTTTTACTTCTTCGTTACCTATTTGGATTCCTTTTATTTCTTTTTCCTGCTGAATTGCTCTGTCCAGCACCTCCAGTACTATGTTGAATAGGAGTGGTGAAAGTGGGCACCCTTGTCTTGTTCCTGTCCTCAGAGGGATGGCTTTCAGTTTTTGTCCATTGAGTATGATGTTGGCTATGGGTCTGTCATATATGGCCTTTATTATGTTGAGGTACTTTCCTTCTATACCCATTTTATTGAGGGTTTTTATCATAAATGGGTGTTGGATCTTGTCGAATGCTTTCTCTGCATCTATTGAGATGATCATGTGGTTTTTGTTTTTCATTTTGTTGATGTAGTGTATCACGTTGATTGACTTGCAGATGTTGAACCATCCCTGTGTCCCAGGTATAAATCCCACTTGATCATGGTGTATAATCTTTTTGATGTATTGCTGTATTCGGTTTGCCAGAATTTTGTTGAGGACTTTTGCATCTATGTTCATCAGTGATATCGGCCTGTAGTTCTCCTTCTTTGTGTTGTCCTTGTCAGGTTTGGGGATCAGAGTGATGTTGGCTTCATAGAATGTGTTAGGGAGTACTCCATCTTTCTCAATTTTCTGCAACAGTTTGAGAAGAATAGGTATTAAGTCTTGTTTGAATGTTTGGTAGAATTCTCCAGAGAAGCCGTCTGGTCCTGGACTCTTATTTTTGGGGACGTTTTTGATTACCGTTTCTATTTCCTTACTTGTGATTGGCCTATTCACATTCTCCATTTCTTCCTGATTCAGTTTGGGGAGATTGTAGGAGTCTAGGAATTTGCCCATTTCTTCCAGGTTGTTCAATTTGTTGGCATATAGTTTTTCATAGTATTCTCTTATGATCTCTTGTATTTCATTGGTATCTGTTGTGATTTCTCCTCTCTTATTCCTAATTTTATTTATTTGCGATTTCTCTCTTCTTTTCTTGGTGAGTCTGGCTAAGGGTTTGTCAATTTTGTTAATTCTTTCGAAGAACCAACTCTTTGTTTCATTGATCCTTTCTATTGTCTTTTTTGTTTCAATATCGTTTATTTCTGCTCTTATTTTTATTATTTCCCTCCTTCTACTGACTCTGGGCTTTGTTCGTTCTTCTTTTTCTAATTCTGTTAGGTGTAGTTTGAGGTTGCTTATGTGAGCTTTTTCTTGTTTAGTGAGGTGAGCCTGTATTGCGATGAATTTCCCTCTTAGGACTGCTTTTGCTGCATCCCAAATGATTTGGTATGTCGTGTTCTCATTTTCATTTGTCTCCAGATAATATTTGATTTCTTCTTTAATTTCTTCAATGATCCATTGTTTGTTGAGAAGCGTGTTGTTTAGTCTCCACATTTTTGCACCTTTCTCTGCTTTTTTCTTGTAGTTGATTTCTAGTTTAATAGCATTATGATCAGAAAAGATGCTTGATATTATTTCAACTCTCTTGTATTTATTGATGTTTGCTTTGTTTCCCAAAATATGGTCAATCCTTGAGAATGTTCCATGTGCACTTGAGAAGAATGTGTAACCTGCTCTTTTTGGATGAAGTGTTCTATATATATCTATTAAGTCCATCTGGTCTAATTTTTCATTTAATTATAGTATTTCCTTGTTGATTTTCTGTCTGGATGCTCTGTCCATTGGTGTTAATGGTGTGTTGAGGTCCCCCACTATTATTGTATTGTTGTTGATGTCTTCTTTTAATTCTATTAAGAGTTGCTTTACAAATTTTGGTGCTCCTTTGTTGGGTGCATATATATTTATAATTGTTATGTCTTCTTGGTGGAGAGTCCCTTTTATCATTATATACTGTCCCTCTTTGTCTTTCTTTATCTGTTTTGCTTTGAAATCTACCTTGTCTGATATTAGTATAGCGACACCTGCTTTCTTTTGTTCATTATTAGCTTGGAGTATTGTTCTCCATCCCTTCACTCTGAGTCTGTGTTTGTCTTTGGGGCTGAGGTGTGTTTCCTGGAGGCAACATATTGTTGGATCTTGGTCTTTGATCCATCCTGCCACTCTGTGTCTTTTGATTGGGGAGTTCAATCCATTTACATTTAGAGTGATTATTGAGATGTGGGGGCCTACCACTACCATTTTGTGTCTTGTTTTCTGGTTTTCTTCAATTTCCTTTGTTTCTCGTCCCATGGTTTAATCTGTTCTGATGAAGAGCTGCTACTCTCTGTTGTTGTCCTTCTACTTATCTCCTCTGCTCTTGGTTTTGCAGCCCCTTTCCTTTTTTGGATTTTTCAGGAATGAGGGTTTTCCTGAGGATTTCCTGAAGAGGAGGTTTTGTGGCAATGAACTCCCTTAATTTTTGTTTATCCGGGAAAGTTTTTATTTCTCCATCGTATTTGAAGGATCTTTTCACTGGGTAGAGAATTCTCGGATGTAGATTTTTGTCCTTCAGATTTTTGAATATATCATTCCACTCTCTTCTAGCCTGTAAAGTTTCTGCTGAGAAATCTGCTGATAGCCTGATGGGGGTTCCTTTGTAGGTTAGTTTCTTTTGCCTGGCTGTCCTTAGTATTTTCTTCTTGTCGTTGACTTTTGCTAGCTTCACTACTATATGCTGTGGAGTTGCTCTTCTTGCATTGATAAAATTTGGAGATCTATTGGCTTCTGTCACCTGAAGATCCATCTCTCTCACCAGATTTGGGAAGTTCTCAGCCATTATTTCTTTGAATAGGCTTTCTGCCCCTTTCTCCTTCTCTTCTCTCTCTGGTATACCTATAATCCTTACGTTGCATCTCCTAATTGTGTCTGATAATTCTCGGAGAGTTTCTTCATTTCTTTTTAGTCTTGCTTCTCTCTCCTCCTCTGCCTGCAGCAATTCTATATTGCCATCTTCCAAATTGCTAATTCTTTCCTCCATATTATCGGCCCTACTGTTCTGAGCATCTAGATTTTTCTTAATCTCCTCTATTGTGTTCTTCATTTCCAATATTTCTGTTTGGTTCTTCTTTATCGTATCAAACTCTTTTGTGACATAGCTCCTGAACTCGTTGAGTTGTCAGTCAGAATTCTCTCTTAACTCATTGAGTATTTTAATGATGGCTGTTTTGAAGTCATCATCATTCAGGTTATATATCTCATTTTCTTTGGGATTGTTTTCTGTGTATTTGTTATTTTCTTTCTGTTCTGGAGATTTAATGTATTTTTTCATATTGCTTGATGTTGTTGATTTGTGCCTCCGCATAGAGATAGAGTTTAGTTGCTCCTTTCACTTGTTTCAGCTGCTGCAGTGGGGGAGCAGCTGTTTGTACTACACCAACCAGGAACCCTGTCCGCATTTGCTAGCTGGGCCTGGGCCCCTCCTCATAGTCACAGTGGTCCTTTGGATTCCCTCCTCTGCCGTGGGGGCCGTCACGGGGGGCTTCAGGCTGCTGGTGCCTACTGTTGCAGCCCACCTAGATGTGCTCCCTCCTTGGGGTCTGCAATGGTGTTATGGGCTTTTCCAGCGGCCAGGGGTGGGATCACTTATATTTGTCGCTCCGTCGCTGTCGGAACCCACAAAATCTCACTTGTCCACTGTGGGTCGCAGGAGAGCTATTGGCATGTTCTACAGTCTGTGGTTAGTTCACCTAGCTATTCTACTCTTGTCCCGGGGTCTTCCAGCCTTGTGGCTGCCGGATGGGTGCTTTCTACTAGTGCTGAGCAGAGGCTTTCCCAGAGGCTGCTGTGAGCCTGTAGGGTTTCCCCCTAGGCTACAGAGCTGGGTAGCTGGAACTCCCCCAAGCCCCAGTCCTGTTCCCCAGGAACTCGGGGAGCCCTTTGCCCTCTCTTGGGGGATAGCTGGAGATCCTGATTTCAGTGGTAGCTGGTCACCTGCTGCCCTGCCTGATAGTCTCCTCTCCGGGACCCTCCCGGTATTGTGGATGCTGGGTGTGGCCCCTCCGCTAATAGCAGACAGAGAGTTTTGTCTGCTGCCCGGGCAGAACTCTGGAGCTTCCCCTCTGGGGCGCGGAGTGGGCCTCTGGAGCTTCACCCTGTCCCAGTCCTCTCCAAGATCTCTGGCAATCCCTAGCCCCATGGGGCAGGCCACAGCAGCTGGAGGTCACTTCGCCCTCTGGGATTCTCTCCGGGACTTTCCTAGAGTTGAATGCTGGGAATAGCCCCTCTGCTAAAGGCAGACAGAGAGTTTTCTCTGCTACCCGGGCAGAACTCTGGAGCTTCCCCTCCAGGGCGCAGAGCTGGCCTCTGGAGCTTCCCCCAGCCCCAGTCCTCTCCGAGATCTCCGGCAATCCCTAGCCCTATGGGGTGGGCAATGGCAGCTGGAGGTCACCTCGCCCTCTGGAATTCTCTCCGGGACTTTCCCAGAGCTGTGAATGCTGGGAGTGGCCCCTCCGCTAATGGCAGACAGAGAGTTTTGTCTGCTGCCCAGGCAGAACTCTGGAGCTTCACCCAGCCCCAGTCCGCTCCAAGATCTCCGGCAATCCCTAGCCCCACCGTGCAGGCAGTCGCAGCCAGGGGACCTCCGTACCCTCAGTGATTCTCTCTGGGACCCTCTGGGCACCGTGAACACTAGGCGGGATCTCCCCACCAATGGCGGGGAGAGACTCTCCCCGCGGGCTCAGGTCTGTAACTCTAGAGTTTCCCTCTGCATTTAGGAGTAATTGCGGGGGGTTTAGGTAGGGTTCTGGTCACCTGTTTCCACCGTCACTCCTCTGTTGTGTGCTCACTCCTGCCCTAGATGTGTGTTGACCTTCTGGGGGCATCCGTTGGAAGAAAGCCGCTTGCAGGTACTAGGCTGTTTGGTCTGGGTCGGAGAGTTTTCACCTATTTCCACATCCTCCAGGAGGAAAGTCCGTCCGCCTTCTGATGTATAGTCGCATGGGTCTCTCAGACGCCCTGAGATGCTGTCTGGATATCCTTTGTTAAATGATAAGTGTCCAAATAATTGTAGACTCGAAGGGGGAGAGGCAAAGAGGACTACTCATGGTGCCATCTTGGATCCTCCCATTCCTGAAAGCTATAATGTTTTAATCCAATGTTGCTGCAATAAAAAAAAAAAATGTGGAATATGAAGACACTCCACTGCCCAGATATTGACTCAAAAATTTGAAGATTTTGGCAAGTCAAAGTTCCTTTCTGAGCTCCCAAATTCTCAGCAGCAAATTAAGTGCATACTGCTTATCTTCCAAGGCAATACAATAATTATACATAATTTTGGCATGGATGAATCAAATGGTAGTTTCATTCAAATGGTAAATCCTATTGCAGCACTAAGGAAGTTAATTTAATAAGCACTCCAGTAATTCGTAAGTAGGCTGCTGTCACAAATTGTATAACTTTAAGTATCATACATAACATTTCTATTTAAATTCCTCATTTGTAGATTTACGATAACAAGAGCACTTACCTGAAGCTGGTTGAGAAGATACTACGAAATAGACTGAATAGAATACTATTTAGTGAATAGTAGTGGATCAATAAGGGCAAACCAACATAATCAATAATTAATAGGCTGGTGTATAGTTTCAACATATGGGCTTTGGAGGCTAAAATTTGATTTACATCAGCTCCTCTTTTTACTTGAGTACGCTGGGATATATTTTTATAACTCTCACTGCCTCTAATGTTTCATTTTTAATGATATTTATCTGAAAGCACTCTAGAATTAAACAGACAATATGCACATGTAAGAACTAAATAAATATAGATATCATCATCATCATTATCATCTACTCTAAGGCTGATATATTTCTTTTTTCAACTTTATTGAGATATAATTGACATATTGTGTAAGTTTAAGGTGTGCAATGTATTGACTTGATATACTTATATGTTGCAAAGTGACTACTACCATAGGGTTAGCTAATACCTCCATCACATCACTTCATTATCACTTCTTTTTTTGTGGTGAGAACATTTAAGATTTATTCCCTTAGCAACTTTCAAGTATATCATATATTATTGTTAACAACAGTTACCATACTCTACATTAGATCCCCAGAATTTATTCATCTTATAACTGGAAGTTTGTACCCTTTGACCAATATCTCCCCATTTCCCTAACCCATCAGCCCCTGGTAACCACCATTCTACTCTCTGTTTCTAAGAGTTTGACTTTTTTAGATTCCACATATAAGAGAAAGTATGCAGTAGTTATCTTTCTCTATCTGACTTATTTCACGTATCATAAACGCCCTGAGTGTTGGTTGCTTCCAACCAACACAATGTGACAGAACTGATGAGATGTCACTTTTGAGATTAGAGTTCAGAAAGACTCTGGCTTTCAAATTTCTGGCCGTTGTTCCTCTGTCACCTATCTGCTTGTTCTGATGGAAACCAGCTGCCACCTGTGAGCTTCCCATGTGGCAGAGAACTGAGGAAGGCCTCTGGCCAAAAGTGCACAAAGAATGTTATCCTTCCAACAGCTATGTGAGAGGGCTTGGGCCAGGTCATCTCCCAGTCAAACCTTGAGGTGACCACAGACCTAGCTGACATCTTGATTGCAGTCTTGTTAGAAACCCTGATTTATTTAAGAGAAATATCAAGTTGTAATAAGAACATAAAAGTCAATAGTCTTCTAATATATCAACATACGTCACTGAAAGAGACAAACTAGCACTTGGGCCATCATTTACATAGTAAAAATGCCTTAAAAAAAAGGAAATAGAGGGGCTGGCCCCGTGGCCAAGTGGTTAAGTTCGCGCGTTTTGCTGCAGGTGGCCCAGTGTTTCGTCGGTTCGAATCCTGGGCGCGGACATGGCACTGCTCGTCAGACCACGCTGAGGCAGCGTCCCACATGCCACAACTAGAGGAACCCACAACGAAGAATACACAACTATGTACCGGGGGGCTCTGGGGAGAAAAAGGAAAAAATAAAATCTTTAAAAAATAAAAAAATAAAAAAAAAGGAAATAGAAAATTTTTCTTCAAGACAAAAGTCTTAACTGAGGAAAAGGACATAGTTTTAGATTCTTGTTATAGGAAACCTAATTCTCCCTAATTTACATCAAGGACACAGTGGATTTGCAGATGTCAGAGTCCAAAAGTCATAATTAAATTGAGAAAGAAAAGAGTCTGGAGTTTATGTTAAGATCCTTGAAATCGGAAATCACAAGCAAGGTGTACAGATGAGCTTCCTTCTGAGAAGAGGAAGGGCCCAGACTCAAGTAAATACATTCACTTTTCTCCTTTTCCTCTTTAGTTAATATTAGGAAGTCCTCAGAGATTGGAATAACATGGACCAATTTCATTAATTATGAGTTCTGTGCATTAAGTTCTCAAAGACATATGGGACTAAATAATTAGCCAGTGTCTCCAGCCTTTTAATGTGGCAGCCCCAGTTAGGCTTCATACCTGTAATTCCTCTTCTCAGAGTCATTGTCTCCATCGAGGGATTCATGCCTGAGTCTGTCTTCCTGCCAGTCCTGAGAACAGAGTCTCAGCCCTCATCATTCACCAGGCGGGAGAGGACAGTGGATCCAATCTCCTAAGTCATGACCCAGCAGAGATACAGCACAGACCAGTGAGTGCCCAGGGAGATGGTAGATGGAGGCGAGATTATAGAGGATCTTGTTTCCTCATTATCAAAACAAGCAAGACCATTGAGATAACCAGATGGGAGGGCATGAATATGTGAGTTTCAGCTCAGAGGCCAGTGAAGTTTATGTTCCTTTTCTGTTGGGGATTTCATAACTGTCATTTAAAATGTGGCTCTCCTCCACCACCATGTCTAGCTTCCATAAGCATCACCCACACAAGAGCAGGAAATGGATTTCTCCAAACCATCTCCTAAGCACTCCAACATGATCATGAATTTGATGATTATGATCACGATGGTGATAAGGAGAATAACCATTATATTATGAAGTTTTACATAGGGTTTCCTGTGATAGCCTCCAAGCTATGTGCTGCGTATGGGTTTTTAATTTTCATCTCCATAATCACCCTCCATGATATATGTGCACACAAAATTTTACAGTTGAGGAGAGGAGTACAGTATGTTTATTTAATTTGAACCGTGTCCTGGGGTTAAAAATGGGTGGGGTCAGGTTGGGATCCAAGCAGCAAGACTCCATTTACAGGGCACAGGACAATGTCTTTCCTTAAAATTTAGTTTCATGTCGTTATTGAGCCCTTGAAATGTGTCTAGTCCAAATTTATATATGCTGTCAGTATGGAATACCAGATTTTGAAGAAGTACCAAAAAATGTAAAACATCTCAATTTTGCATATTGGTGAAATTATATTATTTTTTGTATAGTTGGTTAAATAAAATGTTAAAATTAAGAAAAAAACCCAAACCAATTTATTCAAACTTTTCTTTCTCTGTCCAGGTCACTCCAGACAGAATGCTTGCAGAGAAATGACTGAGTCTCATTAATTTCTGATTTCCCAACACCTCCACTGTGGTTGGCACAGACTAGGCAATAAAAACAAAATATGTATCTATTAAAAATCTCTTTTAAATATTGGTTACCATTTGTTATTTCACAGGAACACAGCATATGGCTTCCACACGCTGGGGGCTTTCCTGCCTGGGCTTTGATCCCTTCCAGGGATGTTGTACAACTAAATAAATGAATAAGATTGGTCATTTCCCTTCAAGCACTCTTCCCAGAGTGACAAATTAATCAAACCTGAGGAGGAGGTTGTGGGAACCTCTAATTTGTCGCCAAGTTGAACAGAAGTTTTGCGTAACCTGGGGACCTACCACTTGTGATTGACATCTGAAGTGGGAGCAGTGTTGGGGGACTGACCCTTTAATCTGTGGGATCTGACACTATAGGCAAATAGTGTCAGAACTGAAATAAATTGTCAGACATACAGCTGGTGTGAAGAGATTTCCCCTCATTTAGTGACCAGAAGTGTCAGAAGTGAATAGTTCTGTGAGGGAGAAAAGGAGACAGAACAGGATGTGAAAAACTGCTTAGGTCTTTTCTATACAGTGCCAAAGGCTTAATTTAATTTTAATTTAGTCAGAATGTCCATGTCCATTCTAGGATTTTTGAGATCAATGGGTGCTATTGCAATGGGGAATTCAGGCAAGATAATAGTTTCTATGGCGAAGGTGAGGCATACTCTTTCTCCTCTAATTTTATGTTGAAGAACCTCCCTAAGATTATAGAGAGTATTTTATTCAAATTTAGTGGGATCCACAGCTGTGATCTGAGCCCCTGTTTTCATTGAGGACACAAAGTTTTGCCCTTTGGTGCTTTTCAGCCAATATTAAAGCTAATTCAGAACCTTTATTGAAGAGATGCCAAAGCTAATTGGTACCATTTCATTTTTTGTTCTATAAATTCTTTTAATAAATATTAGACTTCCAATGGGGTCAAATTGTATACTTCTGTTTCAGTTTCCTCCCTCATATCCAGATTTTTTATTTCTCTTCTTCCTCTCCTTCCCCTCCTTCCCCTTCTCCTTTACTTCCCCTTTTCCTCCTCCTTCCCTCTCCCCTCCCCCTCCTCCTTCTTCTTCTCCTCTTCCCTCTTCCTCCTCCTCTTCTTCCTCTTCCTCCTTTTCCTCTGCCTCCTTCTTATCCTCCTCCTTCTCCTCCTCCCCTTTTTATTCTTCTTCCTCTTTCTTCTTCTTGTTTTTCTTCTTCATTCTCTCTTTCTTTGTCTATCTCTCTCTCTCTCCTAATTCCCTAAAGACCACTCTTTCATCAGCAACCAATCAGTGGAACTATATCTTGCTCAGGGTATATCCTTTCCACCCACAAGGCCAATGCCTGGTTTAAACACACAACCAATCAGGGTAAGAGTTTTTCCCCTGGCCCTAGTGTTAGTCACAGCTTCATTCTAAGACATACAGATAGATTGATCTGACCTGCGACACGAGACCTAGGGCTACATTAAGGAAGGACTCGACCCCATACTCTCATCTCTAATAGCCAAGTAATTATTGAAACATCTAAATTAGGTAAATTATGTCTATAAGGGAAGATTGTGTTACCAAACACAAACATAGGTTTGTTACCCGATTCACAGGAAACTCAAATCACTGAAATATCATACTTGCGGCAAGGAAAGAGATTTGTTATCAAAAGCCAACCAGATGAGGGGATGGGAGTTAAAACTCAAATACGCCTCCTTGAAGGGAAAAAGGTAGGGGTTCTTATTTGGGCTTTTAGGTAGAGGAGGGGGAGAATGTATCCTTGCTGGTTGGCACCTTCCCACCAGCCTGCATTTGGCCTTGAGGATGAAACCACTTTTTCCTTGAGTGTCTGGACTTTTCTGGTTACTTTCTATCCTCAGCCTGCTTTTGGCATTGTGAGGCTGAATATCCATTCTTCTTGATGTTTGGACCTTGATTTCCTGAGAAAAACAGCTCATTCATATACTAAGGAGGGAAAGAAAGACCTGGTTAGTTTTAAAAAACACTTGTTTATGCTGAGTATGCCCAGATGCAGTTAGCAAAGATTATTTCAAAATTTTTTTTTCTCTCTATTTCTAGCCCAGAGAAAATTTAACGCCTTCATTCTTGGTTTCAATGGGAAGGACTCAACAAATGCGGCACAGTCCAAAGTGCAAGCTTCTAGGAGGCAGTATCTCAAAGTGCATCTTTGTCATCAGACAGCAGAGCCAGGGAGCCAGCCAGAGCAAGAGAAGAAAGACCTCTGAGGGTGGTGGTCATTGTCTCAGTGCCCCACTTGCTGCATCAAGTGTAGTGGACACTCTGCAGAAATAGGGTAGGCCTCCCCTTCCATGGACATCCCAGTTTGGCTTGGATGTTGAGACTGATAACAACGCACACACAAGAGGGTATAAAAAGTTTTATTCCTTATATAAAGATTTCCCTGTCTGGGCAGAGCACAGCAGGTCTTCTAAAGTGGTCTGAAATGACAGAAGAGTTCAAAGAAAGTGGCTGGCAACGGTTTTTTTATTGCAGCTATGGTGTGGGTTCACAGTGAGATTTCCTGTCTCTGTGCATGGGCCTGTGAGGTTTGAATCTCTCCCTGTTGCCAAAGGAGGACAGATCCAGGCTTTCTTTGTTTTTTAATTAAGGTGTAATTAACATATAATATTATATTAGTTTCAGGTATACAACACAATGATTCAGTATTTTTGCATATTGTGAAGTGATCACCGCAATAAGTCTAGTTAACATCCGTCACCATACATAGTTACCAATTTTTTTCCCCTGTGCTGAGAACTTTTAAGATCTACTCTCTTAGCAACTTTCAAATGCACAATACAGTATTGTTACTATAGTCACCAGAGTGTACATTACATTCCTAGGACTTATTTATCACTGGAGGACCCAGTCTTTTTTATCAGCTAGCCCAGTTACTGGGCAGAGGCAGGAGAGAGGCATGATTTAAAAACCTTTAGCACCCAAACATCATACTGAAAAAATGGAGTCAGGCACTTACATCATTCTTACAGGGTGTTTATAAATAGTCCAAATCAAGGATATTAATTGCCCTGCATTTGAATAAAATAAAGCACATTTGAATGCTTATTAATGTCCTTTAATTACAATAATTTTTTCTCTAAAGGAGACTGTATTTCTTATTCCTTTTGTTTCCATCAAAGAAGGGAACTGCTATGTTAGTATGACTATGGATTTTTAAAATCTCTAAGTATCCTTGTGCCTCTAAATTTTTAGCCTAGTCTTTCCAAAGTGGATGCACATAGAAACAGGTGAATGGAGCAAAAGCCAATGAGAACAGAGTTCTAAGAAGACTGTGTTTGCCACACCGAGAAATATTGCTAAAAGGGTATGATCCTCAAGCATGAATACTTTATATATGAATTGATTGGATCCAAAATATAGACACTCTTACGATTACCTGTATACTTCTTTCCTTTATATCGCCTCTCTTTTATTTTCCAAAAGGTGTCTCTGCTATGTGGAATCCCAGAATCTAACAAACGCCTTGGAATTCCTTCTTCTTGGGCTCTCAGATGATCCAGAACTGCAACCTCTAATCTTTGGCCTGTTCCTGTCAATGTACCTGGTCACCATTCTGGGGACTCTGCTGATCATCCTGGCTGTCAGCTCTGACTCCCACCTCCACACCCCCATGTACTTCTTCCTCTGCATCCTATCTGTGGCTGACATCGGTTTTGCTACTACTACGGTCCCAAAGATGATTTTGGACATTCTAACTCATAGAAGAGTCATCTCCTATGTGGGCTGCTTGATTCAGTTGTCTTTTTTTTACTTTTTTGGGTGTTTGGACAGTTTACTCTTAACTCTGATGGCCTATGATCGTTTTGTAGCTATTTGTTATCCCCTGCACTACTTGGTCATCATGAACCCACGCCTCTGCAGCTTCCTGGTTCTGGTGTCTTTTTTGATCAGCATTTTGGACTCCCAGCTGCACTGCTTAATGATATCACAACTTACGTTTTGCACGAATGTGGAAGTTCCTCATTTCTTCTGTGATCCTCCTCAACTCCTCAAGCTTGCCTGTGACAATACCTCCACCAACAAAATATTGATCTATTTCATTGCTGCTGTTTTTGGTGGTATTCCCGTCTCAGGGATCCTTTTCTCTTATACTCGAATTATTTCCTCCATTCTGAGAGTCCCATCAACATGTGGGAAGTACAAAGCCTTCTCCACCTGTGGCTCTCATCTGTCAGCTGTTTGCTTATTTTATGGAACTGGCCTTGGGGTGTACCTCAGTTCTCCTGTTTCATGTTCCCCCAGGAAGGATGTGGTGGCTTCAGTGGTGTACACTGCAGTCACTCCCATGCTGAACCCCTTCATTTACAGCCTGAGGAACAGGGACATCAAGAAGGCCATGCAGAGGCTCCTCAACAGAACAGCCTAGTCTCAATACTTGTGCCAGTTTTTGTTCTGTGGATTAGAAATGATTGCAAAACTAAACATCTAGAATTGGCAAACATGCATCTTTGGTCACATAGTTTTTGTAGCTCATGGTAATTATTTGTCTTGATTTATCATATCTGAAAATTGCTTTTTTGGGCACCTATTCGATGGGATTAAGGGGGTACTCTGGGGTCCCACATGTGTCAGAATCAGTGCACAATTGAATCCTATTACATCTTTGGAATCTTCTGTGTTTGTCGCCTATGACTTAGGCATCCTGTGGAAATTCAGAACTCTCTCTTTTAATATATATACAGTTCTCAACCATTTTCACTTTCCACGTCTATTTTCCATAAAACTTTGACTTCAATCAAACCTATTGATGCAGGTTGTGTGAGAGAATGTGTGTCACTGGTCCCCAAGCTTGGCCTCATACTGGAAGCATCTGATGAGCCTTAAAAATCCTCATGCCGGATTCCCACAACCATAGTTTAAGATTTAATTAGACTGCAGAGTGAAAAGAGTGTGAATGGTTTTAACAGCTCCCCAGGTGAGTCTAACACGCAGCTAATGTGGAGATCTGTTAAATTTTGTCAGACCTTTCATTCAAAAATAAATGATACGTCTTAGGTCCTTTACTGTTCATGACCAGATCCTGAAGATCTTAAAGTGATCAGAGTTCATAAAGGAGAAGACTTGAAAGAGTTTGCCTTAGTAACAGGCAATGCGATTTTTTTCTCATATTCCTGGTAATATTTTTTCACCTATTTCCTCCCTCTACATGCTAGAGCTGGTCCTATATATTGGGTATTAAGCTATTTTGTTTTCTTCTCCAAACTTAGCCTTCTTTAAGCTAATTTGTGATTCTGTGTGAGGGGTGGAAGTGGGGGTGGGCTGGGAATCTATAAACCAAAGCTCAGATGTTCCTTCTGGCTTCCCTTTAGATTCTTCTAATTACAGTCAGCAAAGTTCACACACACTAATGCCCAACCTTTTCCATATAGCCCTTAGCCTATTGTATTGTCTCTACATCCTACAGCTATGACTCTATATTATCATAATTTTTCTTTTATGCTTTTCATGTTTTAATAACTATTTAGCAATACTTAAATTATCTTCACTAAAATAACTAGTGTGGTTTCTCTTTTCTTGGTTGCACCCTGGCTGATAAATCATAAAGCTACATTGTGAGATGCAATTGGAAGATTGCAAAGTGAGCTTGTGACAAGAAAGTGATTGTAATGATTATGTCTTGGTCAAGGGTATACAATTGATACTTAAAGTAGTGGTATGATATTTCTAGTGGCTGTGTGGTTCTCATTGTGCCTGTAGATCATTGTCACCCAAGTCATTATGAATAAATTTAACTATACCTTCATTTTCATTACTCAAGGATGGGAAAGGACTATGTCCTCAGCAAAGGGGGGAGATCTTGCCTTTCAACAGGAACAGGCTCTTTTGGATTCCACTTTGTAAACATGTTTTCTTTTCTTCTGTCATGATCAACATGCCATGGGCTCTTTCTCTTTTCTGCTACATACCCAGGTACCTAAGTACATGTTAATCTTTCCTTTAGAGATGCTACACATAGTTTCTGAGGTAGCAATCTTTGCTTTCTGAAAAGCCATCCAGTAACTGGTTTAATTTACTCTGCCTTTTGCCGCTAAGCTAAATTGCCTACCAACTTCACTGACAATGATCCTAGTACTTGATTAGCTCTTCTCATTATGAAATCCCTTCAGTTTTATTTTGGATTTATCTTCCCACCCAAACATACAAAATGTCTCAACACTCACACTTCCTTCTCTAATCCTTCTCTATACTCCTGCCATTTGGTCATTTGGGTTCCCTAAAATTTCCCCCTGACATTGATGCACACACATATAATTAGTATGCTTTCTCCCATATCCAACTTAACTGGGTAAATACTCAAGCTTTCTTCCTATCAGTTAATGAGAAATCAATCTCTGAGTTCCTCATACAAAGAAATCTGAGCCAATAGGACTTCAAAGATAAGATATAGAGGTTGACACAAATCATGATTCCCATGCATTCCACTTTATCTCACTATGTAAGCCAAAATCACATTTTTAAAAAGACGTCAAGAGTTCAAATACAAAGATTCTAAAGAAAATATATTTGGAGGGAGATGAGCCCTTAGGAGTTGAGCAGAAATTAGAAGCTTCTAGAGCTGCTTATTGTATTGGTACTGAAATGGCTGTGGCTTCTCCTGGCAAAGATGAAAGGACTCTGTTGGTATAAGAGAAAGCAGGGAAACTTCTTATGACATGGCCAGGAGCAGCATGGGAGGGTGGGAGATTGGCAAAAATACCTAAAACAGAGCAAGTTTTTCCATGTGCCTGTCCTTCTCCAGTAAAGGTTTACTGAGAAGATGATGATGTTAAGATTTGGGGACTATGCTGGAAAGTAGAGAGACATCTCTAGAATCTTGTGCTTATAGCTCAAATCCCTGATAGAGGGTCAGGTTTTTGTGGTGGGAAGCTTCTCAGATGCTCCTAATATCTCCTGCCTCTTATTATTTGTGCCCTTGTATATACCCATCTCTAATTGGGCTGGACATTGTGACTTGCATCCAATGAACAAACTATCAAAAATATTGGTATATCACCTTAACATTATTGTGTAAATAGACTCAGGTTTTCAACTTGTCAGCTGCCTTCTACTCTCTCACTAGCTCATGCTGGTGGAAGATAGCTGCCATGTTGTCAGCTGCCCAGTGGAGAGCCCATATAGCAAGAAACTGAGAGATGCCTATGGCCAACAGCACACAAAGAACTGAATGCTGCCATTGCCACATGAATGACGTTGGAATCAGATCCTATTCTAGTCCAGCATTGAGATGACAGCAGCCCATATTTAAAATGCAGACATCTTTGAAACCCCTTGTAGTATTTAAGCAAATTGTCAATTTAATAAGTATGTCAAAATGGTTATTTCATGTAGTGACATACATAAATTTTACAGAAAAATTAAAACTTTGGCTGTCATTCAAAATAGCAAAAACATACACATTTAAACATAAAATCCCAAACCCTAAAGCAGGAATATAGAAAGAAACATAGGAAATTCTCCTTAGAGACATAAATTTTAATTAAGAAAATGGAAATTACATTAGATTCTTGGTAAAGAAGACATAGTTCTCCAAACATAGCATGATGAACTCAATGAATTTGCAGACATACAAGTCACACATTGCTTTTTTAATTGAAAAAAATCATCTGAATTTATAAAATCCCTGCAACTTGGAAATCAGAAGTGAGGACTATGGGTAAGCTTCCTCCTGAAAAGAGGACTCTTTCAAATACATTCCCTTTTCCCTTTTCCTCTTCCAATAATAATAGCAAGTGCTCAGAGAATGGGATATCATGGGCAAGTTTTGCTAATTATGAGCTCTGTGCATTGAGCTATCAAGGCCATAGAAGAGTAAATAATCAGCCTGTGCCTCCAGCCCTTCAGAACTCTGGTCCCAGTCCAGCGGGGTTCACATCAGAATCACTGTCTGCATCAAGAGGCCCATGAATAACTCTGTCTCTGTCTCTCTGCCAGTCCTGAGGACAGAGTGTGAACCTTTATTGCTTGCCATGCAGGAGATGTTCAGTGGATTCTCATTCCTTGGTCATACTCCAGCAGAGACACCAAACAGTCATGTGAATACCATAGAGATGGTGGATGGAGAAGTGATTGTCAGGAGCATTGTTTTTTCATCAGTAGGACAAACAGAAGAGTTGTGACAAACAGATGGGAGGGCACTGCTATGCAAAGTTTCATCTCAGAGCCCTGCATAGTTTGTTTTTGGTTCTAGCGGGGATCCGGAAACTGTCATTCAAAGTTCTGCTTTTCTCCTGCAGTGGTTCTACAATTGTAGGTATGACATGCTCCCCACGACAGCAGGAATGAGTCCCAATAAACTGTTCACAAAGCACTGATCAGGGATCAGGAAGGTGATAAAGATTGTACTGAAGAAAATCATGACAGTATCACAATATTAGAAACTTTTACTTAGGGATTCTGTGTACCAGGTACTAAGCTAAGTTCTATGGCCTTGAGAGCTCAACACACAGATAAAACTGTGTTACTACCCCCAAAACAGGGAAACAAACATTATCATCACTCTACAGTTGAGCATAGGAGCACGGCATTTTATGTAATTTTTACATAAAAGTTTACATGATTTTACATTAAAAAAAGGTCTTGCAGTCAAAAGGGGCGAAGTCAAGTTTCAATTCAGACAGTGAGACTTCATTCATAGGGCACCTGGACAATATTCTCTCCCGCCAACCCAACCTGGCATTTCTCTTCTTTTCTTTACAGGCAGAGCCCCTCACTCACTGTGCTCTTCTTTTTGGATTTCTGGTAGACCACAAGGGAAAACAGTGGATTGTCCTGGCTCATGAGTTATAGTAAGTATGGCTGAGATTACGTACAGAAATCACAGAAATTGTTGACACATGCTAATTCTGGGAAGATCATTCTTGTTCCTGTTCCCAGATTTTGCTTCAATTGTTCCACTTCCTCCTTCATTCTTGTAATTTATTCCCTCTTGATCTAAGAGAGACATAAAGTCAAAGTGTTGGGTTCCTTTCTTACTCAGGAAACAGTTAAAAGGTATACCCTAGGACGTTTGGAAAAGGTTTCTGTATATCTGCTTAAACTCTCATTGTTAAACAAAGAACAGTTTCAGATCCTGGTCCTCAGAGATACTCATTTAATTTTTTATCTTATCTGTTGTGTTTATTATCTGTGTGACACTGGGCAAGTTGTTAGTATGTTTGAGGCTCAACGTTTTCATCTAAGTTGATCTCCAGTTGGTATGACTGCATTGGGTAAGATTTAAATATAAAGGGTATTGAATATGTGCCTAAATGTGTGATGATGCTTATAGTAAGGGCAAAGTAAATTTTAGGCATATTTATTAGTATCAAGGCTAAGCAACAGAGACCCAACTAAATTATCCTGTTGATATCGAACCTGAAGAGAGTTCGCTGACCCATTGCACAGCAAGCCAATCTTTGACACTGGGGGTAGTGGAAGAAAGTAGGAATTTTATATTTGCACAGTGCTGAGCAAGGAGAGAGGGCAGCTAATGCTGAAATCCCAAACTCCCCGAAAAGCTAAAAGGAAGGATTTTTACTTGGGGATTTAGGTAGGGGAGGGGGAGCGTATGACCTTGCTGGTCGGAGCTTTCCCACCAGCCTGTCTTTGGCTTTGAGACTACTTTCAGAGAGGAGGGAGCCCATGACCTTGCTGATCAGCAGCTTCTCCATGAGCCTGTATCTCTTTGCAGGGAGGAGATAATCCAGGTGCTTGTCTTTGGCGGGCGTCTGTCTCCCTGGAGATAGTAGATTTTGGAGCCAGGAAGCCAGAGAGTAAGCGGGGAATGATTGTTTTGGTTTTAACCCCATAGAGGCTGGGTTTAATGTGGGGAAACTGATATCAGGGTCGGTATCATGTGATCTACAAGTTTGACTTTCTCTGGATCCTGAGAGAACATTTAATTCTCATCCTTATGCAAGTAGACTCTGATGCCTGAAGGGAAACAACCTAGTCTCATTCACTTCTGATTCCTCACAGCCTACCATTGCTTGGCATAAAATAGCCTACAAGAACAGCAACGACGTCTGTTGTATATTGAATATTCACTTCCTTAGTTCTCAGAAACAGAACACAGGCAAAATGACTTCCATACACAGGGCATTTTCCTGCCTGTACTTTCATTACTTCCAGCGATGTTACATAGGGCTAGACAAAAGATAAAACAATGATTGTATCTATGTCGCAAATTTTCTAAGAGACCCTTCATTTTCCATTTAATAGAATCTACCATATTCAGTTAAAAAACATGTGGATATTTTCTTAAAAATTAAAGCAAAAAAAAAAAAGAAAGAGAAACAGAAAGGGAATTAAATCTTATTGTGTTAACTGAGACACTTGGTAGGAATTCCACTCATTTCATGAACAAATTACCTGGGACATGATAGGCTTCTATCTCTTTGCTATATAATAGAATAAAAAGTCATTACATCTTTCTTGGGATTACGTTTTATCAGTAAACCCACTATTCCAATAATGATTCTAATTCTGATTTAAAACCACGGGAGGATATTTATGAAATGCAGACCTCTGGTAGGTGTTACATACGTCCCAGAGATGGATATTATTCTCCCCATTTCTATCTAAAGGATACCAACACAGAGAAGTGGGGAGATTGACACATGCTTCACATTTAGGGGGTAAAAGATGTGGGACTCAGACAAAGGTCTCCTGACTGCCATTCCTGGGCTCTGTGCTCTTGAACAGAGTGGAATGATTATTTTCTTTTGAAACCTGCTTTAGTCCCAGAGGAGCAAACAGAAGCAAAGCCTAGATTCTTTCTTTTGGGATTTGGTGAGTTCATCCGTGAATTAAGGGAGTGGGCAAAGTCATTTACAGGGGCCTTTAATTCATGAATATTATAGAACATAGTATTCTCTATGAATAGTAATGCGTTTTGTACCCCATTTTGGAAATCTGAGATTTGGAAATATTATTCCCTATACCAGATGGGAATTTTCATGTGGACCTCTCATGGAAAGACCATTGCAAGACAGACTTGAGAGATCTTTGATTCTATACCTTGACCATAAGAATATGTAGTTGATTTTGTTTACATTTTCTATTGGGAAAATAAATGTAGATAATTTATAGTAAAATTGCACATATATTCATTTTTACAACTCAAATAATTAAGTCTCATGCATATATCTTATGGAAATACTTGTGTGATAAGCAGATGGGCACTAGAATATTATTAGAGACATTCTAATAAGAAATTGGAGGATAAAATGAAGTTCATCTCTCAGGTAATACTATGAATAAATTAAGTTATTTGAAATAAATATGTGTACTTCACAGAGACCTAAAATACAATATTTTGGTAAATGTGAACTTCTCAGGAAACAATATGTGTATTACGATAGTATTTAGGTAATTTTTCAAGAAAACTCTTTATGAATACATAAACCAATACTGCTATTATGGAAACATTGAAAGGAAAATACATCCACTAAATTCTTGACAGTGTTTGCCTTTGGGCAACTGAAGTACAAAATAAAGGGATCATATAGGGACAGCAAAAAATCTTAAATTTATCAATAATAAATATGAGTTCAGAAGCACAAATGATTAAATATATGTTTTAATATGAGTATTAGCTAATAATGATAATAATGATAAATGTTAATGTTAATGGAGCGTTTACTACATGACTGAAAATGGTTCTCTATCCTAGCTATGTGTTAGTATGACCAAAGGATTTACATATAGAGATTTACATTGGTCTAGGTTGTGACCAGCACATCAGTAAATTTTTAAAGATCAACTGGTAATTATAACGACCAACTAGCATTGAGAACCACTGTCTAAGCACTTTATCATTATTATTTAATTTGATTTCTTATAGCAACCCATTAAGACAGGTTCAGTTAATATAACCATTTTACAGGTGAGCGAACTACCCAGGCGTTTGTAATAGTATTCTCTGTTATTTTTGCATTTGCATTTGCATTTTTCCTAAATTAAATAGTTTTTTCAGTAATTTTATTGAGATCATATTGGTTTACAATATTGTGTAATTTTGGGTGTACATTAATATTTATCCGTTTCTGAACAGACTTCATCATGCTCACCACTAATAGTCTAGTTTTTGTCCGTCCCCATACGTATATGTGATGTTTACCCCTTCCAGTCACTCATGAACCCTCTTCTCCTCTGGTAACCACTAATCAGTTCTCTTTATCCATATATTTGTTATCTTCCACATATGAGTGAAATCATGTAGTATTTGCCCTTCTCTATCTGGCTTATTTCACGTAACATCATACCATCAAGGTCCATCCATGTTGTTGCAAATGGGATGATTTTGTCTTTTTTATGGCTGAGTAGTATTCCATTGTGTATATATACCACATCATTTTTATCCATTCATCTGTAGAAAGGCACCTGGGTTGCTCCCATGTCTTGGCTCTTGTGAATAATGCTGCAGTGAACATAGGGGTGCATAAATCTCTTTGGACCATTGATTTCAAGTTCTTTGGATAAATACCCAGTAGTGGGATAGCTGGATTACATGGTGTTTCTATTTTGAATTTTTTGAGAGATCTCCATACTGTTTCCCAAAGTGACTGCAGTAGTTTGCATTCCCACCAGCAGTGTGTGAGGGTTCCTTTTTCTGCATATCCTTTCCAATATTTGTTCTTTTTTGTCTTGGTAATTATAGCCATTCTGACAGGTGTAAGGTGATATCTCATTGTAGTTCAGATTTGCATTTCCCTAATAATTAGTGATGTTGGACATCCTTTCATGTGTCTGTTGGCCATCTGTATATCTTCTTTGGAAAAATGTTTGCTCATATCCTCTGCCCATTTTTTGATTGAGTTGTTTCTTTGTTGTTGAGTTGTATGAGTTCTTTATATATTTTGGAGATGAACCCCTTGTTGGATAAATGATTTGCAAATATTTTCTCCCAGTTGGTGGCTTGTCTTTTCATTTTGTTCATGGTTTCCTCTGATTTGTAGAAGCTTTTTAGTCTGATGTAGTCCCATTTGTTAACTTTTTCTTTGTTTCCCTTGCCAAAGTAGACATGGTATTTGGAAAGATGTCACTAAGACCTATACCAAATAGTGTGCTTGCCTATATGTTCTTCTAGGAGTTTTATGGCTTCAGGTCTTACATTCAAGTCTTTAATCCATTTTGAGTGGATTTTTGTGTATGGTGCAAGATAATTGTCTCCTTTCATTCTTTTGCATGTGGCTGTCCAGTTTTCCCAACGCCATTTATTGAAGAGACTTTCTTTTCTCCATTGTATGTTCTTGGCTTTTGTGTCAAAGATTAACTGTCCATATATGTGTGGCTTTATTTCTGGGCTTTCAATTCTGGTCCATTGATCTGTGTGTCTGTTTTTGTTCTAGCTCCATGCTGTTTTGATTACTACAGATTTGTAAGATTTGTAGTGCATTTTGAAGTCAGGGATTGTGATGACTCCAGCTTTGTTCTTTTTCTCAGTATTGCTTTGGCTATTCGGCATCTTTTGTTGTTCCACATATATTTTAGGATTCTTTGTTCTATTTCTGTGAAGAATGTCATTGGGATTCTGATTGCAATTGCACTGAATCTGTATATTGCTTTAGGTAGTATGGACAGTTGAACTATGTTTATTCTTTGGACCCATGAGCATGGAATATCTTTCCATTACTTTATGTCTTCTTCAATTTGTTTCAATAATGTCTTATAGTTTTCAGTGTACAGGGTTTTTACTTCTTTGGTCAAGTTTATTCCTAGATATTTTATTCTTTTTGTTGTGATTGTAAATGGGATTGTATTCTCAATTTCTCTTTCTGCTAGTTCATTGTTAGTGTATATAAATGCAACTGATTTTAAAAATTGATTGCATATCCTGCAACTTTGCTGTAGTTGTTGGTCATTTCTAATAGTTTTTTGATGGATTCTTTAGGGTTTTCTTTATATAGAATCGTGTCATCTGCAAACAGTGAGTGTTTCATTTCTTCCTTTCCAATTTGGATTCCTTTAACTTCTTTTTCTTGACTAATTGCTCTGCCTCAAACCTTCAGTACTCTGTTGAATGGGAATGGCATGATTGGGCACACTTGTCTTGTTCCTGTTCTCTGAAGGATGGCTTTCAGGTTTTCAACATTAAGTATCATACTGGCTGATGGTTTCTCATATATGACCTTGATTGTGTTGAGGTACTTTCCTTCTATACCCATTTTTGAGAGTTTTTTTTTTAATCTCAAATGGATGCTGGATCTTGTCAAATGCTTTCTCTGCATCTATTGAGATTATCATCTGATTCTTATTCCTCCGTTTGTTAATGTGGTGTATCATAGAGATTGATTTGTGGATGTTGAACCATCCCTCTGTCCCTGGAATAAATCTCACTTGATCATGGTGTATGATCCTTTTAATGTATTGCTGTGTTCGATTTGTCAATATTTTGTTGAGGATTTTCACATCTATGTTCATCAGTGATGTTGACTTGTAATTTTCCTTCTTGTGTTGTCCTTATCTGGTTTGGGATCAGGGTAATGGTGGCCTCATAGAATGAGTTAGGAAGCATTCCATCTTGTTCAATTTTTTGTAATAGATTGAGAAAGATAGGTATTAAATCTTCTTTGATTATTTGGCAGAATTCTCTAGAAACTCCACCTGGTCCTGGACTTTAGTTTTTTTGGAGGTTTTTGATGACTGTTTCAATGTGTTTACTTGTGATTGGTCTATTCAGATTCTCTATTTCTTTTTGATTCAGTTTTGGGAGGTTGTATGAATCTAAGAATTTATCCAGTTCTTCTAGATTGTCCAATTTGTTGGCATATTGTTTTTCATAGTATTCTCTTATAATCCTTTGTATTTCTGCAGTATCTGTTGTAGTTTCTCCTTTTTCATTTCTAACTTTATTTAATTCAGCCTATAAAAACAAAATAAATTTATTTATTCGGCCCTCTCTCTTTTTCTTAGTGAGCCTTGCTAAGGGTTTGTCAATTTTTTTAAATCTTCTCAAAGAAACAGCTTTTAGTTTCATTAATTCTTTCTACTTTTTTTTTTAAATTCTGCATTTCATTTATTTCTTCTTTGATTTTTATTTTTTCCCCCCTTCTGCTGAATTTGGGCTTTGTTTGATCTTTTTCTAGTTCTGTTAGGTGCAGTTTAAGTCTTGTTATTTGAGATTTTTCTTGTTTATTGAGGTGGGCTCTTATTGCTGTGAATTTCCCTCTTATGACAGCTTTTGCTTCATCCCATAAGAGGTGGCATGCCATATTTTCATTTTTGTTTTTCTCCAGGTATTTTTAAATTTCCAAATGAAACCATTTTTCATCTGCTAAGAGAAGTGAAGACCTGGTTGCCTTCAGGCACCTCAATTTAGGAGAGATGCAATACCTCTTCTTAGGGAGTATTGACTTAAAAAGCTCTTAAGCTGGGATAAGCAGGTTATCTTATGGATTCACGCCTGAAGTTTGTTCTGAATTTCTCAAAAATTCATAAGAGGTTGGATTTGAGGAAAAAACAACCTTTCACAAATGTAGTGTTTAGGATTAGAAACATATTTAAGAAGTTTTACCAAGCCACTACAATCAAAAACAGCAAAAAGTGATCTTAACCTCAGATGTTTCCCTGAGATCGTGTAGCAGTGATAGAAAATAACCTGGCAAAAAAAAAATAAATAAAAGATAGGTGCAGATTGTTAATCAAAGTGTAATTATTGCTTAATCATTGGTGCATTGTAAATTAATGCTATCTTTGGGATCAGTGATGTTATGATTCTGTGCATTTACCAAAAACTTATTTTTCAAAATAAGTTCAGCAAAGCTAAATATTTATATATTTGAATTATTTTGAAAACTCTTTGACCAGACACTCCATACATTGGAGTGAACATTTATACCCATGGAAGATGGACGTCATACTATCAAATAAAAATGAAAATCCAGGAGGATAATTGGCATACAAAATGCTATCTGACTATGAACATTCTATTTTAATTCAGAATTTAGCTAATGAGGTTTTAACTCATCTAGGGCTACATTTCAAAGTAAGGGCATTTCTTGCACTTCATTAGGGTAAGATAAAGTACGTATGACTGCTTCTTAGTGTCCTTTAATTTGTATATTTTTTTTCTTAAGAGAGAAGAACACTTCTAACTTTTTATTTTTCCTTCAAAAGTAGGGTGCAGATATTTTACTGTGTTCATGGATTTGTTATCTCGAACGTCCTTTCTTTTCTAATAATCTTTGTCTCAGTGCTTCTAGAGTAAGTATATATAGAAATAGGTGAATAGTCCCAATACCAATAAGGAATAAGTTCTAAAGAGAGTTCATAACTGAGAAATATCTCTGAAGGTAATGGGATATAACCTTTCAGTTCATTTTGAACTGCTTGAATCCAAAATATGAACGTTCTGTTGGGTGCCTCTACACTGTTTTATTCATTCAACACTCTTTTCTTTTTTAAAAGATATCCTATCTAGATGGAACCACAGAATCTAACAGGTGACTTAGAATTCCTCCTCCTGGGTCTCTCAGAGGATCTGGAACTGCAACCCCTACTTCTTGGGCTGTTTCTGACCATGTACCTGGCCACCATGTTTGGGGACCAGCTCATAATCCTGACTGTCAGCTCTGACTCCCACCTCCACACCCCCGTGTACTTCTTCCTTTCACACCTGTCTTTGGATGACATAAGTTTCAGCACCACTATAGTCCCCAAGATGCTGGGGAACCCCAAGACACACAGCAAATCCATTACCTATGCAGGCTGCCTAACTCAGGTGTCCTCATTTTCTCTTTTTGTATGTTTAGATAATCTACTCCCAGTCATGATGGTCTATGATGGTTTTATGGCTATTTGTCATCGTCTGCACTACCCAGCCATCATGAACTGGTGTCATTTTTCATCAGTCTTTTGGACTCCCAGCTGCACTACTTGATGATGTCACAGCTCACCTTCTGTGCAGATGTGGAAATCCCTTATTTCTTCTGTGACCCTCCTCAACTCCTCAAACTTGCCTGTTCCGACACCCCTACCAATAACATATTAATCTATTTTATTGGTGCCATCTGTGGTGGTGTTCCACTCACAGGGACCCTTTACTCTTATACTCAAATTATTTCCTGCATACTGAGCATCTTATCTTCAGATCTGACGTACAAGACCTTCTCCACCTGTGGATCTCACCTGTCAGCTGTTTGCTTATTTTATGGAATAGGCCTTGGGGTTACCTTAATTCACTGTCTCATCTTCCCCAAGGAAGGAAGCAGTGGCCTTGGTGATGTCCACTGTTGTCACCCTTATGCTGAACCCCTTCATCTAAAGCCAGAGGAACAGTCACATCAAGAGCGTGTTGTGGAGGATTGTCAGCAGAATAGCCTAATCTCAATATTTGTGCTATCGTTTTTGGTTCATAGGAGTGGAAAAGGCAGCAAAATCAAACAGTGTAACAAGAAATTCTGAGTCTGCACTCATATAGTGTATATGTACCTCCACAGCTCTCTGCTTTAAATTTACAATTACCTATCTTAGTGTTACTAGAATAAAGTTTGGAGATTATTTTGGACTCCCTACTTAAGTGATAGCACCCCTCCCCAGGATTATGCATCACACATCACAACATGCATCATACTCTGTTACTTTCCTGACACATGACCCAAGACTCTTGGGCATGAGCAGTCTTGTTTCTATAATTGCAAAATAATCATAACTCTTTCTTCCTTGTTATTTATTATTTCTCTAGTTTTCCTAAGATCTTTTCTGTATGTTAGGAGGATCTAAACCCTACCTTAAGGAAAAAGACATCTACTATATTTTTGCTCCTTAAGGATCTTGGTCAGATTATTTAGCAAGTAGGGTGATAATTTAATTTCCTGTCCAAACCAGGGTAGTATTTTAAAATTCAAATTGGACACTATTAATGCTGAGTTTGAATAAACAATTATCACTTGAGACTTTCCTAGGAAAACTAGAAGGTATGATTCCTAAGGAGAAAATGGGAGAGGACAACAGGAGCAAAGGCAGTTCCAAGTTTCCCTGATAATTCTCCCTCCCAGTCCATCTAATATCTCACCAATCATATTACATATCCAGACACAAAGGGATGAATGCTGTATGACTCTGTTATAGGAGGTCTCTAGATGGCTCAAATTCATAGAGACAGACAGTAGGATGGTGGGTGCCAAGGACTGGGGGTGGAAAATGTGGAGTTAGTGTCTAACAGTGACAGAGTTTCAGATTCAAAAAAGGAGAATGTTCTGGAGGTGGATGGTGGTGATTTTTGCACAAAAATGTGAATGTACTTCATGCCACAAAACCGTGCACTTAAAAATGGTTAAGGTGGTAAATTTTATGTTACTTCACCACAATAAAAAAATGATTTCCTGTCAGAAACAAGGGACATTTTACTCCAAGTGTTGGGTGTGTTAGCCCTCAGCAATCAAGCCCTGTAGGGATCTGCCTCAGCTGCAGAAAGTCACCTTAACCAAGGTCATGCCTACTTCCTTGGGAATCCCACATCTGATGACTCTTTGATGCAGTTATAAATGTTTGGCCCCTTTTCCCCAATTCCAGCAGACTCTAAGGGATTATCCTAGCTGCAGAGCTCCCTGGTAGTTTTGGGGGGCCTTTGCTGGGCTTAAACTTGGCTTGACTTTTTTCACTGCTTTTCCTTGCTACAAAGAGTTTGCCAAACTGTAAAGTCTGAGGGAACAGTCCCACAGGACTGCCCTCACTTCAGATGAGTTGGCTACACCTTTGGGGACTCCCTCACATTCAATATTTTGCTGAAATGATTCAAACTGAGGGGACTCTCCTAGATTTGATAATGCACTAGATTGGCTCACAGAACTCAGGAAAGCATTGTACTTATGATGACAGTTTTATTATTGCAAAATCATACAAATTGGAACTATCCAAAGGAAGATACTCATAGGGCATATACATATGAAGGGGCTCCATATGTAAAGCTTCTTGTCCTCTCTCCATGGAATCCAGACCCCAGACCTGTTACCTCCTCCTGTCTATGATGTGTGACAATACTCAAAGAATATTGCCAACCAGGTATCTCACCTGAGCTTCCATGTCTAGAATTTTTATTGAGGCATCATTGCATAGACATGATCAGTTGAATTATTGTCCATAAAGTTGAACTTGATTTCCAGCTGCCCTCTCCAGAGGCTGGGCTGATATCACTTTGCCAAAAGCTGCAACTCTTTAATCATATGATTGGACTTTTTGGCATGATCAGCCTCCATCCTGAGTCATCTAGCATAAACTATCAGGTATGATCCACAGGAGAGGGGCACACCATGAACAACCAATCACTCATAACCCTGGGGAAATCTCAAGGATTTAAATGTCACCTCCTAGGAACTGGGACAAAGGCCATTACCCTT
Organism: Equus quagga; assembly: GCF_021613505.1. Classification (NCBI taxonomy): domain Eukaryota; kingdom Metazoa; phylum Chordata; class Mammalia; order Perissodactyla; family Equidae; genus Equus; species Equus quagga. The sequence continues at coordinate 90,106,440 of NC_060280.1, forward strand.
TTTAGGTGAGTCTGAATTCCTTACTACACATCTACCTTTCCAAAGTTGTTTATATCAGGAGGTATGCCTCTTAAACCTCATCATGTTAATCACTGTCTCAGAGTCTGCTTCACAAAGAACTCAACTTGGGATGCCTTGTTACTAATAAAATTAATTTGAGAAGATTTTAAGGACCGTTCCAAGACAGTTATTTGAGCAGTCAGTGATGGTCTGTGAATTACAAACCCAATGCTGGGTTCCATACGGGAAAATTCAAAGACAGGAGATGAACAATAAAACTTCAGGGAGGTCCTCACAGAGAATCTTAATGAATCTGGAAACCCAAACTCAGAGATGTTTTATAGAATGGGGGTGCAGAGTTTGAAATAATATCTGCACGTGTATTATACTTCAAAAAAGTTTATTTAAAAATACTACACCCTTGGATGTAAATAAAGTATGAATTAAGAATAATAATTAATTTGGCCCCTGTCATCCTCCTGAAATATCTCCTCCTCAAATTTCTAGAGCCAATGGTCCAATCGTAAGCATTCCTCACCCAAATTTAGTTACTAGTTTGGCCAGAGTCCCTCAATTCCTTTGTTCACTAGATTTCGAAGGCATTGAGCATGGGGATGACTTCATGGTTTAACACTGAGTATATTTCTGCCCTTCTGGGAAGAGGAGGTTTCTGAAGAACTGAGGAACATTCCAAGGCTTGTCCATTAGAATAAAGAGATGACACCAACTAGTGGAAGGTGCTTTAACTTCATCTTGGCAGACATACTACTTAATTCTCATAGTTTCCTCTGTCAAAATCCACCAGCATATAGCTATTCAGATTTTCCAGTGAGAGACCTACTCCCTTCTGGGCCACTCAGATATCCCCAATTTTGTCATTTTATTGTTACTTTTAAAAAGTATTTTATTGAGGTCATATTGGCTTATAACATTGTGTAAATTTCAGTTGTACATTACTATACAGTTTCTTTATAGACTGCATCATGTTCACCACCAATAGTCGAGTTTTATCCATCATCATACGTATGTGCCTCTTTACCCTTTTTCCATTTACCCAACCCCCTTTCCTTCTGGTAACTACAAATCTGTTCTTGTCCATGTGTTTGTTTATCTCCCATATGTGAGTGAATTCATACAGTGTTTCTCTTTATCTGTCTACTTATTTTGTTTAGCATAATTCCCTCAAGGTCCATCCATATTGTTGCATATGGAACGATTTTGTCTATTTTTCTGGCTGAGTAGTATTCTGTTGTATATATATATATACCAAATCTTTTTTATCCATTCATTCATTGATGGGCCCTTGTGTTGCCTCTATGTCTTGGCTATTGTGAATAATGTTGTGATGAACAAAGGGATGCATAAATCTCTTTGAAGAGTTGATTTCATGTTCTTTGGATAAATTTCTAGTAGTGGGGTAGTTGGATCATATGGTTTTTATATTTTTAAGTTTTTGATAAATCTCTATACTTTTTTCCATATTAGTTACACCATGTTGCCTTCCCACCAGCAATGCATGAGGGTTCCATTTCCTCCACATATCTCATTGTAGTTTAGATTTGCATTTCCCTAATAAATAGTGATGTTGAACATCTTTACATGTGCCTGTTGGCCATGTGTATATCTTCTTTGGAGAAATGTCTGGTCATATCCTCTGCCCAGTTTTTTAAAGTAATTTTATTGAGATCATACTAGTTTACAACATTGTGTAAATTTGGGTGTACATTATTGTTTATCAATTCCTGAATAGACTTCTTTTGTTTCTCTTGCCTGAGTAGACACGGTATTCAAAAAGAGACTGCTAAAACCAATGTCAAAGAGTGAACTGCCTATATTTTCTTCCAGGAGTCTTATGGTTTCAGGTCTTACATTCAAGTCTGTAATCTATTTTGAGTTGATTTTTGTGTATGGTGTAGGATAATGGTCTACTTTCATTCCTTTGCTTATGGCTGTCTAGTTTTCCCAATATCACTTATTGAAGAGATTTGCCTTTCTCTGTTGTGTGTTCTTGGCTGCTTTGTTGAAGAGTAACTGTCCATAGATGTGTGGTTTTATTTCTGGGCTTTGACTTCTGTTCCTTTGATCTGTGTGTCTGTCTTTGTGCGAGTACCATGCTGTCTTGATGACTATAGCATTGTAGCATATTTTGAAGTCAGGGATTGTGATGCTTCCAGCTTTGCTCTTTATCCTTGGGATTGCTTTGGGTATTCATAGTCTTTTGTTGTTTCATATAAGTTTTAGGATTCTTTGTTCTATTTCTGTGAAGAGTGTCATTGGTATTCTGATTGGGATTGCATTGAATCTGTATATTGCTTTAGGTAGTACAGACATTTTAACTATGTTTATTCTTCTGACCCATGAGCATGGAAAATCTTTCCATTTCTTTAAGTTTTCTTAAATTTCTTTCAATAATGTCCTATAGTTTTCAGTGTACAGGTCCTTCACCTCTTTGGTTAAGTTTATTCCTAGATATTTTATTCTTTTTGTTGCGATTGTAAATAAGACAGTATTCTTGAGTTCTCTTTCTGCTATTTCATTGTTAGTATATATAAATGCAACTGATTTTCAAAAATTGATTGCGTATCCTGCAACTTTGCTGTAGCTGTTGATCATTTCTAATAGTTTTCTGATGGATTCTTTAGGGTTTTCTATATATAGAATCATGACATCTGTAAACAGTGATAGTTTCTCTTCTTCCTTTCCGTTTTGGATTCTGTTTATTTCTTTTTCTTGCCTAATTGCTCTGGTGAAAACCTCCAGTACTACATTGCATAGGGGCAAGAGTGGGCATCCTTGTCTTGTTCCTGTTCTCAGAGGGATGGTTTTCAGTTTTTTACCATTACATATGATGTTGCTGTGGGTTTGTCACACATGACCTTTATTATGTTGAGATACTTTCCTTCAATACTCATTTTATTGAGATTTTTTAATCACAAATGGATACTGTATCTTCTCAAATGCTTTCTCTGCATCTATTGAGACGATCATGTGATTCTTGTTCCTCATTTTGCTAATGTGGTGTATCACACTGATTGATTTGCAGATGTTGAACCATCCCAGCATCCCTGGAATAAATCCAACTTGATCACAGTGTAGGGGCCTCTTAATGTATTGCTGGATTCAATTTATCAATATTTCGTTGAGGATTTTTGCATCTATGTTCATCAGCGATACTGGCTATACATTTGTTTCTTTCTGTTGTTCTTGTGTTGGTCTCATAGAATGTGTTAGGAAGTGTTCCATCTTGTTTAACTTTTTGGAAAAGTTTAAGAAGGGTAGGCATTAAATCTTCTTTGACTGTTTGGTAGAATTCTCCAGCAAAGCCATCTGGTCCTGAACTTTGTTTTTTGGAGTTTTTTGGTGACTGTTTCAATCTATTTACTTGTGACTGGTCTATTCAGATTCTCTGTTTCTTCTTGATTCAATTTTAGTAGGTTATTATGAGTCTAAGGATTTGTTCATTTCTTTATGGTTACCCAATGTGGGTATATAGCTTTTCATAGTATTCTCTTAGTATTCCCTTTGTATTTGTGTGGTATCCATTGTAATTTCTCCTTTGTTTCTAATTTTATTTATTTGAATCTTCTCTCTTCTTTTCTTGGTGAATCTGGCTGTTTGTCAATTTTGTTTATCTTCTCAAAGAATGAGCTGTTAGTATCATTAATCCTTTCTACTGATTCTTAGTCTGTATTTCATTTATTTCTGCTTTAAGTTTTATTTGCATCCTTCTGCTGACTTTGGCTTTGTTTGTTCTTTCTCTAGGTCTGCTAGGTGTAGTTTAAGATTACTTATTTGAGACTTTTCTTGTTGGATGAGGTAGGACTGTATTGCTCTAAATTTCCCTCTTACTATTGCTTTTGCTGCATCCCATAAGAGTTGGTAAGTTGTGTTTTCATTTTCATTTTTACCCAAATATTTTTTTATTTCTCCTTTGATTTCTTCATTGATCTAATGGTTATTCATTAGAAAGTTGGTGTCCACATATTTTTGACTTTCCAAACTATTTTCTTGTTGTTGGTTTCTAGTTTCATAGCATTGTGATCAGAAAATATGTTTGACATGATTTCAGTCTTCTTAAATTTATTGATGTTTGCCTTGTTTCCCAACGTATAGTCTATCTTTGAGAATGTTCCATGTGTTTTCTGTTGTTTTTGGATGGAATGTTCCATATGTTCCTATTAAGTCCATCAGTCTAGTGTTCATGTAAGGCCACTGTTTCCTTGTTGATTTTCTGTCTGGACAAACTATCCATTGATGTAAGTGGGGTGATGAGGTCTGCTACTATTATTGTGTTACTGTCAGTTTCTCCTTTTAGGTCTGTTATTAGTTGCTTTGCATAATTTGGTGCTCCAGTGTTAGGTGCACAAATATTCATGTGTTATGTCCCCTTGGTGCAATATCCCTTTTATAATTATATACTGCCCCTCTTTGTCTCATTATATCTTGTATACTTGAAATCTTCTTTGTTTGATATAATTATGGCTACACCTGCTCACTTTTGCCCACCATTTGCTTGGAGTATCATCTTCCACCTTGTCAGTCTGAGCCTATGTTTGTCTTTACAACTGAGATGTGTTTCCTGGAGGCAGCATATTTTTGGGTCTTGTTTTTCAATCCATCCAGCAACTCTGTTGATTTGATTGGTGAATTCAATCCATTTACATTGAAAGTGATTATTGATATATGAGGGCTTAATACTGCCATTCTATCTCTTGTTTTCTGGTTGTTCTATATTTTTACTGTTTCTTTTCCCTTGTATTTCTGACTGCCATTTCAGTTTGGTGGTTTTCTGTGATGGTTTCTCTTTATTTATTACTTGTGACTCTGCTCTGATTTTTTGTTTACTGATTATCATGAGGTTTGTATAAAAGATCTTATAGATGAGATATTCCATTTTCTGTTAGCCTTTTATCTCTACTAGCCTAAGCAGATTCCATCCTTTTCCTCTTCCCCTTCTGTGTTATTCTTGTCACAAATTATTCCTTTTTTTATGTCTGGAGCTTGTGACAAAATTGAAGGGTTTATAGTTATTTTTGATGCTTTCTTTCCCCTTATCCTTTAAGTTATATATGTTTGCTAACTTATTCTATTAGAGAGCTGAAAGTTTTCTATTTTTTCTGTCTGTCTCCTTGCTCAAAGCTTTGTAAACCTTTGCCTTATTGTTTCGGGTAGGACGGCTCCCTTCATCCTTTCTTTTAAGGTAAGTCTAGCGGCGAGAAACTCTCTCAACCTTTTTTAATCTCAGAAAGCATTTACTTCTCCATCATATCTGAAGGATAATTTCACTGGATAGAGTATTATTGGTTGATAGTTTTTGTCTTTCAATTTGTTTTCTTTTTGAGGAAGAGTAACCCTGAGCTAATATCCACTGCCAATCCACCTTTTTTTAATGAGGAATATTGGCCCTGAGCCAACATCCATGCCAATCTTCCTCTACTTTATATGTGGGATGCCTGCCACAGCATGGCTTTGTAGCACTATGTAGGTCCACGACTGGGATCCAAACTGGTGAACCCCAGGCCGCTGAAGTGGAGTGCATGAACTTAACCACTACACCACCAGGCCAGCCCCTGTCTTTCACTTTTTTGAATATATGATTGAATTCTGTCTTGGCCTGTAAGATTTCTGCTTTGAAATTTGCTAAAAACCTGATAAGTCTTCCTTTGTAGGTCATTTTCTTCTGCCTGACTGCCCTTAATATTTTTTCGTTGTAATGACTTTTGACAGTTTTACTATTATATGCCTTAGAGAAGCTCTTTTTCATTGATGTAATTAGGACTTCTATTGGCTTCATCTACTTGACTGTGCAGTTCTTTCTCGAGGTTTGGAAAGTTCTCAGCTACTATTTCTTTGAATAATCTCTCTGCCCCTTTCTCCTTGTCTTCTCCCTCTGGAATACCTATAACCCTTATGTTGATTTCCCTAAATGAGTCAGATATTTCTCAAAGAATTTCTTCATTTTTTAAAAAATCTTAGTTCTCTGTCCTCCACCTGAAGCATTTGTAAATTCCTATGTTCGAGATCACTAATTTTCTCCTCCATAAGGTCTGCTCTATATTTTGCTTTTTACTTTACATTTTGTCTCACTAATTGTGTTCTTCATATCAAGAATTTTGGTTTTGTTTTTTTGTTTTTTAGGGCTTCAATCTCTTTGACGAAGTATTCCTTCTGTTCATTAATTTTATTCCTGAGGTTATTGAACTGTCTTTCTGAGTTCTCTTGTGACTCACTGAGTTTCTTTGTGACAGTTATTTTGAATTTTCTGTCATTTAGATTGTAATCTTCTGTGATCTCAGGTTTGTTTTCTGGAGAGTTGTCAATTTCCCTCTGTTCTGCAGCGTTACTCTAGTTCTTCATGGTGTTTGATGAATTGATGCTCTGCCTGTGTGTTTGTGATAGTAATCACATTTTCTTATTTGGGTACAGCTTTGGTTACTTTGCTCTGGCCCACTGGGTCTTGTATTCCTCCACTGGGTCTCCATGGGCTTGGATGCTGCTGTCCCATGCACCACCTGTGCTGCTGTTCCCAGGTTGTCTTGGGGGTGCTTGTTGCACTGCTGTCATGGGTGGGGGTTTATGGGTGTCACTGTTGCTGGTGGGGCCCTGAGGACCTGGAGGCTTTCATATAGCCTCTGCTGCTGGTGGAGCAGGTTTTTGGGTTGCCATGGCTGATGGGCTGGTTCACTGGTTTTGCTGTGATTCCTGTTGATCCTGGTTGCAGATTCCACTGACCACTGCTGGGGGACACAGGCTGTTTTCTCTGTTCTGGTGTGGCTGCTCATACTTGTGCTGGTTGGGCTACTTTACATTCACACATGCTGGGCTGCAGCTGCAGGGTGAGGTATCTTCACATGAGCTGGGCTGCCACTTGTCAGTGGCTTGCACTTGTGCAGTCAGAGCCTCTGTGTTCAGTGGGCAGGTCATGCTCATGTGGGCCAGACACCTTCACATGGACTGGGCCACCATGCTGAGCGGGTGTGTCACACTCTGCTGGTGGGATCCATGCTGGCATGGTGTGTCCTTGTGTGGGCTGAGCTGCTGCCACTTAGTGGGGAGCATTCACATGGGCCGGGCTGCCACAGCATGGTAGGCACCCTGCAGGGGAGTTACTGCTCAATAATTGCATCTGGGCTGCCCCTATCTCCACTCACAGTAGTGCCGGCTGCTATGTGAGGGTCCATGACCTGGATCACTCCTACCAAGGAAGGAGAAGGGCCCACTCCAAGATTTCCACTGTTTCCCAGGGGTCCAGTCCACCCACCTTCACATGTATAGCTGCATGAATCTCTCAGGCTTACTGTTGTGCTGTGTAGGGAATCCTTTGTTGGTTAATGGATGTTTGTTTAATTGTAACTTAGATGGGAGAGACAAAGGGAACAACTCTGCCATAATTCTAACATCACCCCAAATTTTGTCGTTTTAAATCCTTATTTCATTTTTCCAAAGCAATTAAATGATCTGAATAACACTACCTCAGTTATATGATTTGCTTTTTCCAGTCATTAAAAAATTTCGTATAAACACTTTGCTCTTACAAGAGTGTCATAAGTAGCTTCTCAATATTCAGTTTCTCCCCCTTTTCATGTAAATATCATCATATAACGACACCTTCCATGACCACCCATCTAAATTCTCTTAATATGCTCTCTATCAAGTTAGTCTCTGTTCCCTTTCACTAGCATTACCTTCTGAGTGAACTCACACATTTTGAGTCTTATGAGGGGCAGTCTTTATATCAGGCTGCCTCAACTATTCTGTTCCAAATTAAACTGATGCATCAAAAAAGTGAGTTTTGGTGCTCTTCCAATCTGAAGTTCTTGGTGAGATGTGATAATATCAGCTTAAGCAGACAAGACATAGGGCAACTTTATTGCCAAACAATACTTTGGGAGAAATTTGTTATGAAGTATCATTAGTCATTGATTATACCAGAGGAAAATTGCATCATAATCCAATGGTTAAGGAAGACTTTATTCAAGGCTATTGCAATAGGAGTCAAGACTATTGCAATAAGGGAGAGAGACTGAACTTACCTCCACTGAAACAAAACATGGGAGTATTTTAAAGCTGAGGTGAGCTGAAGGAAAAGTACTGGACTATGTTAGGGGGGAGGGTGGTTGATGTGATTAGACCATCTGTGTTTGCTAATCACTGCTTATTGAATTTAGGCTCCTGCCCTCCCACAGAAGCTGGGAGAGAGGGATGCTCTTTCTTCATGATTGCATTTCAAAGGGATGGCTCCATGGTCTTTAAGAAAGACATTCTTGGGTCATAAAACTGACAAGAATCTGGGAGAAGATTTATGTACATTTTAATAGGGCAGAGAAAGAATTTGCAATGACAAATTTTTAAAGTAAATGCTCTAAGAAAAGAGAGATCAGGGATCTGTAGTCCAAAAGAAACTTGTTTAAAGTTTAGTCAAGCTGAAGGGAATGTTAAGACAGTCTTAGTCAATGGATATCCAACATTTCCACTGTCTTTCCAACTTTGAAATTCTTGAGTTTTTGAATATGGCCCAGTTAGCTAACCTTCACACTAAAGCAGAAGTTTTAAATTATGTTTAAAAGTATCTTGAATTCTAAACTCAAATGGCACCTTTACCATGAGAAGCATGGTGGATGATTGAACAAGAAATCTGGAATAGCAGCCAGAGTCCATGACCCACAAGGATGTGTGGCAGTGGTGACAGGTCATAAATGAGCACACATTAAGTGTATTGTTTGACTTAGATGACCTAAAATATTGAGAGTAAGTCAGCAAAAGTCAAATGTCAGCTACCACAATTGAATTCTTCTCCCAGTTTCCAGAGCCAAGCCTCTTTTCAGACTCAAAGCCTAGAGATTAAAGGGGAGGTGGGTGTCCCTCTTAGAAGCCCATTATACGGTTCTTCAAAATGGTAATCTCCCTTGAGGACTCTACTTGGTGGCAAGTTCATTCCATCAGACCCCTTCCATCCTGGAGTGGGAAGTGATTCATCTTTACAAAGAAGAATATTTATGCATTTATGCTTAACTTTTCTTCCTGCAGAGCCTTGGCAAACACTACCATCCAAAGACTTAACACATTATCCAATATCTTTGTATTGAAGAAGATATGAAAATAAATACTTATCAAGAGATATGCTGGTTATCACAGATTCTACACCAGCTGAATCTGATCAGAATCATATACCCAGAGGGCAGCAAATCGGTGACTCCATTCTTACTCTCCTGAATTGTAATCCAGTGCTTTGTCCTGACACCATACTTGAAGATATGTCCCCTCTCGATTAGATTTTCTCACTCTCTGGGCTCCTGTGTTTGGTCCTTGGAGAATTCACCTGAAAAATGAAGCAAATAGACTGAAAAACATATTAGAACCTGATCTAGTTCTAATATTCTGGACTCCGTGTTTTTTCTATCTCTAGTGCTACATTTTTACAGCTTATTTTGGAAATGCCCTAAACAAACATATAGAGAAAAGTTCAGCCTCACTAATCACAAAATAAATAATTTATCCATCAGTGTATTTTCTGTTTGGACATATAACGTGATCTAATGAACTCTGAGATCCAGGATTTAAGCTTCATAAGGGCAAAGATTTTCTCTGTTTCTTTTTCTTCACTGCTGTCTTCCAGAGAGCCACAACAGCCTGGCCTACCAAAGGTGCTCAGTAAATGTTGCCATTGTTTGACTTTGATAATAACTAGCAATGGTTCTCAATAGATTTCACTATTTAATAATTCTTTCTGAACTATTCTGAGTCAATACTTGAAGTGGTTGGGGTCAATCTGCAAGACTGTAAATTCAAGCAAGGTGTAGTAATGGATAAGTAAAAGGAGGGATGAGGAGAGTAGAACTGAGAATAACAGAGGAGTCACCATAAGAGGTTAAGACAAAGTGCCTATAGTGCAATTCTGACCAAAATCACTTATAGAGGTGGGCGAGAAACAAACTTCCGTGTGATTAAGAGGTAGGATGTCTTCAACCAACTGCTGCTGCCACAGTCATCTCAAAAATCTAGGATGGTTGTTCTCATCACTGAACCTAGAGAATTTTCCTGAGGACTTTTTGTAGAGCACTCTTGATGTCCCTGTTCCAGATCCTATAGATGAGGGGGTTCAGCATTGGGGTGACCATGGTATACATCACCGAGGCAATCATGCTTCTACAGGAAGATGCGTTAGAACTGAGATACACAGCAAAGCCTCCCCCACGGAATAAAGGAACCACTGACAGGTGAGATGCACAGCTAGAAAATGCTTTATATTTTCCATCAGCTGATGGGATTCTCAGGATTGAGGAGACGATTTGTGTATAGGAGAAAAGGATCTCTGAGCAGAGAAACATGCAAAGAAGGCCAGTCACTATGTATTGCAGAATGTGATTGATGAGTGTGTCTGAGCCAGCAAGCCTGAGGGCCTGAGCAAGTTCACAGTAAAAGTGTGGTATTATCCAATTGGTACAGAGGACAGTCACAACATCAGCAGACTATGGGTCAGGGACTACAGAAAGCTTATAAACCAGGACACAGAAACCAGCTGGCCACAGAGGCAGGGGTTCATGATGACTGTGTAGTGCAGGGGGTTACAGATGGCCACAAACCTGTCATAGGTCATAACAGTGAGGAAAAAAGTGTCCAGCCCTCCAAAAGCCATGGAAAAAAAATTCCTCTGGGTGATGCAGCCTAGTTAGGTGATAGATTTACTTTGTGTCTGGATATCCAGCAGCATCTTGGGGCAGTGGTGGAGGTGAAATAGGTGTCAGCAAAGGATAAGTTTGAGAGGAAGAAGTACATGGGGTTGTGGAGATGGGATTCAGAACTGATGACCAGATTGATGATCAGGTTCACAAGCATGGAGACCACAAACATGGACATGAACAGACCGAATAGGATGGGTTAACACTCTGAGTCTTGTGAAAATACCAGGAGTAAAAATTCTGAAATGTTTGTTTGATTTCCTGGTTCCATGATGCTGACACAAACAGCTAGATGATTGACAAAGGGAAAGAACATGAAATAGACACCATACAGAATCTATAGTATCTCTACATTTTTACCTCTTGAAGTGAAAGATTGGGCATAAACACCTTTACATAACAAAACTGTGGAATCCTACATTCTGTGATGTGTTATAAGCAACATTTCTTAGTGTTGATCAACCCCTGTCCATTGGCCTCTGGGACATTCATTCATCCTCTTTATCTTTGGCTTATAATGATAAATGTAAAAGTTAAGAGCAACTTTGGACCTTAGAGATAGAATGGTCCATACTCGCTCTAACACAAATGTGGAACACAAGGTCCAGGGAAGCTCAGTAAGTTGATTTGGGTTATCTACCTTGTGTGGGACTCAGAAAAAGGTCAGACATGTCTCAGAAGTGAGAAAATTTGAGAAAGTATTTCAGGATGAGTAGAATGTAGGCTTACTTCTCAAGGGGAATAAAAAGAAAGAAAGAAAATATTTTCACCAAATACTAAACCACGTTCACAAATGCTTAATGCTCTGTGTACCAGGAACCATCAACATTCTGCAGGAACAGGGCCAGATGCTTTGTGGGCATTTGCCACTTGAGAAAGTGCTCTTCATCTGTGAAGTTAAGGAATTGGTGAAACCATCCAAAGAAAGCAGGGATATCAAGGCTTAAACCATTTCAGTATGATAAGGTAAGATACTACAAAGGTCACAAACAGAATTTAGAGTAAAATCTTCTATGGTGCTCATTAAATACTGAAGGGAGAGAGAAATTGCACAAATATATTTATATATAAGCCTTAAAGAATGAGGGTCAGACATGGCAATCACATTAGAGTGATGTTTAGAATGGGGCTGGGAAGACTGGAGCGCTCATGCCAAGCCTACCTACACTCTAACTCTGTCTACTTCAGGTCCTGAGGGTTCTGTACTCAGACACAGAGGAATGGATCCTATACCTAGGGACAAGGAACAGCATAAGATCATAAAATGATCTTCAGTGTTTTGTTTGTTTTGTTAGAAGTATTTTTACACAGTTGCTATTCTGTAATGCCCCTGATTAGAAAGTAAATAGGCCACAATTGGCTGTCATCATTGGCAGTCTTTTTAGGCATGAGAAACAAAAGCAGATAGTGTCTCTGGAGTGATAAAAATGGCCATATCATATGCAAATTGTTTACCTATGGATGAACACCTTTGTTCTGCCCCTTTGGGGGATGGGCAATCTGCAATCATCTCTGGTGTTTTCTGATCAGTTGGGAGATGTTCTAAGTAATTGTCATGATGCATCTTTAAAGTGTGATAGTTTATAAAAGATTCCCTTGACTTTTAATGAATGTGGCTTGCTCTCTTGCATTCCAATTTGTTTTATTGAACAGAATAGCAGAGTCTGTGTGTGAAAGACCTAAGATTCTGGGTCTTCCCTGGAGTGTGCTGTGCATGTTAATGGCATCAATTGCATTGGGATAGAGGAAAAACAATTTCATTTATTACTAGATCTATTGCAGGGCTTCCTTCCTGGTCTCCAGGCTCACATTGAATTCCACTTGATTACACAGTCACCTGACTGATATTTCCAAAATGGAAATCTGATTGTATCACTTCCCTATGTAAAACTCTTAGAACACCTTCCTTCCACCTTCTGAAAATGTGCAAACTCCTTGGTGTATCACGGCTCCATCCTTACCCTCCAGCATTATTTCTCAGCACTTCTCAACTTTTAAACTAAATTCTGATCATTCTTAAAAGCTTCCCTTTGTACAGATGTGTCATACTCTCTTATTTCCCCACAATTTTCAAGACCGTCTCCCTCTGCCTAAACTTCTTTCTACGTTCTTCTCTAATTCCTATCTGTCATTTTATACTTGGCACAGCTTTCACCTGCTCAGGCGATTCCTGACCTCTCCAGGTCTCAATACCAGCTGAGTTCTTTGCACACAGGAGATCCACCCCATTGGTTTGATGACTTACTAATAAATGGATGAGCCTAGAACTCAATATTTTTCCATTGCTGCAGCTTTTCAAAAGTTCCTGGGTGTTTATGACTCCAAAAGTTTCAGTAACACTTGCCTCCAGGAGATTACTGTATGGAAAGGATAAAAGAAAGATGATGGTGGTCGAAGAAAGCTGGAAAGGGAGACAGAAAATGAATATAAATTTCTGATGATTAAGTATCCAGTGTGTCTTCTCAATCTTTATAGAAAATGTTGACCCATCCCTGGTCCCAATGATTTAGCCTATTTTCTCTTGTTCTTGAATCTGCCTATTCTCTCATTTGAAATCTTTACCCATAGAAGTGTCAGAAACTGCTTTTCCACAGCCTTTGTCTGAGATACCTACTTGGATGTCCCTGAATTTCTGTCCTAATTATCTAGAAGTAAAAACAGGAGGTAAATGAGAGACTAAATAGGCCAATTACACATTGACAAGAAATTTTGCAAGCAATCAATTGTCACACAGTTATTTTTCTGGGATTATAAATGAAGACACTCATCATCTTCCAAATTCCCTTCCTGGAGGTACCTCAACATTCATATTCTCAGTCCTTTTACTTCTGTGTGAATATGATAAATACTGTCCAGCCCTGAATGAGGAGAACCTGCCTTCTTTACACTCTCTCTTCAAACAGTTGAAGATTCAGTTTCCAGGAGAGAGCAATAGAAGAAATGTTGATGAATATACTCATTCCTTTATCTCTGGCAAAAGACCTGGAAAGGAGAGAGCCAGAGGATGGGCAGAAACTGGACGAATGCCCCCTCTTTATCCCTCCCCCTAGTGCTACTCTAAGCATTGCCTAGTGTCTGGCCCTCACCCTTGAGGACTCATATGTACATATCCTGGTTCAATGTCTCTTCTTACATGTTTAATGAGCACTGTAGAGGATAGCACTCAAAATTCTTTTTATGACCTTTTCTGACTTGAGAAATCTTTAAAGAAGGAGTCAGCCTCCAAAGCTGGAATATGTTTTCAGCTGGATATTGCTTACCCTGAGAAAGAGATGTACAGACTATGCAAATCCTCAAGGTTTAGAAAGTAGATGTGCTTGGTAAAAGTAAGTAGATAACTATTTGGCCACAGAGATGGTTTGTTTCCTACTATGGTCAAATATTGCTTCCTCAAGCCAAATAAAAAGATTGAGACAATGAATAATATTCAGTGAAAAAATAATGAATACTAAGGAGAGAAATCATAAGAATCAATCTTGTTCTGGTGGACAAAACTGTGGGTCTGGCTTCTCCAGGGTTTGTGCTTAGGTTCTCAAAATTCAAATCCACTGCAATGATTACTTCTTTCATAAAGTCTCGCTTGAGTTTTGAGCAGTGGCCAAATTATGATCCAAATGTGTCATGAAATTATGAATAATAACATTCCTCCTAGGAAGAAGTTTTCCACACATTACACACCTTTTACCTTAGGAAGAGAGGTTAGAAATTAGAAGTGGAGGATACAGCCATTTGTCACTTACACTCCCCCCTTATCCATGCACCAAATAAATATGTCCTATTCTGTCTCTAGGGTCTAGTGTTAGCACATAATTTTTCTGAGACATGCCAGAAAGAGAGAAGAATTGAGATAGACTGTTTGTCAGTCAGAGAAAAAGTCCTGGAAGCCATTATGCAAGAAGGGCTTCTTTGGCTCCAGCTACATGTACGCTGTTGGGGACACAAAGATTAATGGTGTGGTGTTTGTTCTCAGGGAGCCCACCTTCAAGAGGTAAAGATGGATGCAGAAACTAGTCATTGTACTACAGTGAATTAAATCCTAAGAGGAAGGCCATCTGCAGAATGACATAGAGAAAGAAGTCCCAAATCTAGCCTGGAGTAAGGGATTCAGGGAAGGATTCCTGGAAGAAGAAAATTATGGGCAAAGAGTTATCTAAAGGGATGACTGAGTAGGGGCTTTTGTGGGAGAGAAGCGAGCAAGTGAAAAGGCCCATAAGCAAGAAGCAACATGAGACGGAATGCTTTTAGATTTTGCTTAAGCATAAAGTGAGAGATGAGAATGGTGAAAAATGAGGTTAGAGAGATGGGTGGGGATCACGTATCTGGCAACATTGAAATAAATAATGGCTAAAGGATGGAGGCTATGGAGGATCTGTGGCCAAAGGAGTAACATGATCTGTATCACAATTTTCCCTTGTACATGGAGTGAAAGATGGATTTAAGGGAGGCAAATCTAAAGGCAAAGAGATTTTCTTGGGAATTCTCACATCATTAACATTGAAGGGGCCAAACCACTTGTTTTGAGGAAGAGGAACAAAGTCCAAAAGAAGTGAAGAAATGATTCCAATATATTGCTACTGATTTCCTGTCCCTCCTTAAGGATGAGGCCTGACACCTAAGTGGAATGAAGAGGGACTATAGGGAAGGGATGTGTGAGTTTTAATGTTTCCCAGAATGTCCCCAGATTCAAAGTATTGGATATTAAGAGGGGACTGGATGTTGGACTTTCCTATGTCCTTCACTTTCCCTCTCTTACCTACCCCACCCCAGTCTTCATACACTGCAGCCCTAGATACCAGGGAACGGAGACCCTGCTCTTTTGAAGTTCTCACTGGGTAAGAGTGCAGATGGAAGGGTAAGAACAGATCCTTTTGGAGAAGGGGGAGATGTTCCCAAGCAGATGAAGGTGACAGAAAAGAAATCAGAAACATTTGTGTAGGCTGAGTGAAGATGGAGTCTCTAGAACTCTTGGGCCAGATAATAGGAGAAAAGAAGAAGAAGAGAGAAAGACTTCACTGTGACAGATGTAAAGCTCTATCGGTATCTGGAAGCATCTGTTTGTATATCTCAGACTGGTAACTGTATCACTGCACAATGTCGTCTTTGGGAGCGCTATGATGTCAAGATTCTTTCCAGTTGGCTACCTCTTTCCTGTTTCCCACAACACTCACTGGGCTATGCATGTTTGGAAATGTGGGCCCACCACAGAGACTAACTCCTCTGAAGCTCCTTCTCATGGAAGATGGCTGTTGAAGAAAGATCTTTCCTCTAAAAGAGCAGGGATACAGAGCCAGGCCTGTGTTACAGGGCCTGGCTGATTATTTCTGGAGAAAGCACGAGTGTCTTGAACTTGGCACATGGAAACCTTGGTGACTATAAGTTGATGTGTTACAAGTTTTGTGGCCCTGAGGGTTGAATCCCCACTGAACCTTCTTAGACAAATGGATCAATGGATCTCCCATTCCCTGATCAGTTTGATTCTTTAAGGGCAGGGATCACAGAGAAAGGGGTGTCTGACCTGCTAATTCTTTATCTTTGAGAGATTAACATAACAGTGGGGCCAGCTCTGATTCCTGCCTCCTGGGTCTTTTTCCTCTGGGAAGAATCACACTAGTCTTTCTTGTATTTTCTCTTGGGGACAAGTGTCAGCATTTTCTGACTTGCAGTTTCCTCATCAGGAAGATGGCTAAGTAGTGAAGGGTCCTACGATTCACTAGGGTAATGCTTCTCAAACTTTAGCCTTCACCAGGATCACCTTGAGGGTTTGTGAGTCGTACCACCATGTTTCTATCTCAGTAGGTCTGAGTCTGAGTGTGACAAGTTTGATTTTTAACAAATTCCAAATTTTAATGGTCTATATATATCCAGAACCAATGTCTTGGGGCAATGTTTCATCATTTTTGCTTTTTCAAAGTGATCAACTCAGGTTTTTGCTAATATATAGCTTTCCATCTCATCCCAGACTTACCTGGTCAACATCTCCAGGAGAAGGGCCTGAGGATGTACTCTAAAATGAATATTACAACAGTTTTGTTTTATCATTTATTTACATTATTTACATTATTCTGTTGCGTGTATATATATATATATGTAATGAAATTTACCATTTTAACCATTTTTAAGTATATAATTCTGTGGCATTAAGCACATTTACAATGTTGTGCAACCATTCCCTCTATCCATTTACGGAACTTTTCTATCATTCCACACCGAAATTCTATACCCATTAAATAACAATTCCTCATTCTTTGATCCCCCCAGCACCTGAAAACCTCTATTCTAATTTCTGTCTCTATGAATTTGCCTATTCCAGGTACCTCACCTAATCAAAATTGTATAATCCTTGTGCTTTTGTGTTGGTTCATCTCACTTAGCATAATGTTTTCAAGGTATGACCATGCTACAACATGTGTCAGAATTTCCTTCCTCTTAAAGCCTGAGTAATATTCCATTGTATTGATATACCACGTTTGTTTATCCATTCATCTGTTGATGGACATGGGTTGTTTCCATATTTTGGTTATTGTGAATAATGCTGCTATGGACATTGCTGTACAATAATCTATTTGAGTTTTTGCTTTCAATGCTCTTGAGTATATACCTAGACACAGATGATGGATCCTGAGAGTCTACTTTTAAAAGCATGCCAAAAGATCAAGCACTCTAGGAAAAACTGTCCTAGGACTTTGAAAACAAATCCTGGAAAGTCCCAATGACCTCTTTTCTTCAAGTTGATAGTCCTTAAAAGAAAATGGAAAAAACAAGGAATCAGTAAGTCACCTTAGTGGATCTGAAAGATTTTGAATGTGTTTTTTCACCTAGATGTCACAAATTAATTAATTAGTAATATCTTTACTGAGTGATTTAGGTCAAGTACTGTGTAAGAACCCAGCATTAAGTGGTAAACAAGATACCAGACAGAATTCCACTATAGAAGAAAGTTCACTGGTTAATGCCTTGATAGAGGGGCAGATGTATTCTCCATAGAATAATTTGGGTTGAAATGGCAACTTCACTGGTAGATGTCAGTTAGGCATTTCTTCTTTGTTAATCACATTAGAATTCTAAAAGTGAGCAAAACGTATACTTCTTGTAGACTTTAAAACAACAGACAATATAGTAACATGAGAAAAATAAAGTACAGGAAAACAAAACAGGATCCAAGACATCCATGCATATCCAAATACTTCTCTCAGAAGGCCAGGATGTGTATTATCTTCCAATTATAAACCATCAAATTAAGTGCAGATATCTCAGTGTCAGGGAAGTAAAAGCATGAGTGCACTGAAAGGTCAGTTAAGCCCCATGGGTCACAGAGTCAAAACCAAGCTATGCAACCCAGTTTTGGATCATCAATCTATAAATTTTGAATGAACGATGCAGAAAAGCCGATATGGGAGATACAAGGGAGGTTTCTGTATTTCAAACAGCACATTGTAAGTTATTACATAGTTATACTTCATTTCTATCTTGAACAAGACTTAGTATCCTGATTCCAAGTGACCTGGGAAATAAGCCTAGAGATACTAAAAATCCAGTTGCAAGTTAATCCTATCCTTGCATGCCCATCAATAGGGAAATAACTGAATAAGCATGACAAGCATACATTGGAATACTATGCAGCATGTTGATAAGGAAAAACAGCAAATCAATATAATCAATACAATCCCATCTAGTTAAAAAACACAATACAAAATCACACATTTTCTGTGGTTATATATGCATGTATGTGTAAGGATATAAAATATTTTCATGCTAGATGAGAGATGGCCACCATGGACCTCCCTCCCTCCAGCATGCAGAAACTGTAGATTGTAAAATTGGTGCCAAGAGGGCGATAGGTTGAACAATATATGAGATAGATGAACCATCTGTTTCCAGTCTCTCCCCAAGAGTTTGCTCTCTTAGGATTGGGCATAGAGAAGAGAGAACTGGATATGTTGAGTAATGGAGGTTGTAGTTTGCTCTGATGTGATTCCCTAGAAATGGAAAGATCTTAATTTTGGGAATTGATTTCTTTTGGGGATAGAATGAAGTCAAGACTTGGGGACAATTGTAGGGACACTGGCAGGGAAGGAGTGCAGGTTCAGGTGAGCCACAGGTAGAGCCATAAAGTCCAGAAAGATGGAATGCCATCTGCATCATGGATAGAAGATAAGGACAGTGCAATCTAGTGACTACCTTTTAGAACAGATGAAAGGTTTACCATTCTCGTCTTTTCTCTCTGTTTCTTTCTATGTCTTACCAAATTAAGAGCTATTCAGTCACACTGTGATTCTCCATGCAGCTCCCTCAGTAAAACCATATAGACTCAAATTGTGGCAGTTTTAAGACAGGGTACCCAAATTCTTTGGTATTCTTCTCATGAGAAATGTCATGTCTCCTGTCTTGAACCTTAACCTGTGATGCTAAGTTTGAATGACAGTTGAAACTACTTACTACCTCTGTAAACTTTGGGTAAGTTAGCCAGCTTCTCAAAACATCAGTTTCTTAGTTTTACAAATGGAGCCAATAAAAACGACAATTTTGCAGAATATTTTTTAAAAAGTGAGAATCAAATAAGGTAATATCTCATCTATTTATTCCCACATGACAGACCAAGCCAAAATTTAATGGCTTAACGAGAATCATTTTACTTTTCTCTCATGATTTTTTGGGTCAGGAGTTCAGGAAGAGCTCAGCAATTCTGCTCTACATTACATGGTGCTGTTCAGCTAGCAGTTTGGCTGGCTGAGAAGTCCAAGAGGGTGACACTCCTATGTCTGATGCCTTAGCAGGGAGAACTGGAAAGTAGCCTTAGCTGAGACTGTTAGCAGAGCAGCTACATATGTCCTCTCCAGCATGCCAGTCTCAGAGTAGTCAGAATTCTTATATGGTGGCTTAATGCTGCCAGAATAAATATTCAAAGAGGCCAAGGATTTTATAACTTAATGTTGTAGGTGAGACAGCATCACTTTTGTTGAACTCCATTGGTCCAGACACTGGCCATTTCTCATTAAAAGAGAGAAGAAATGGACATTGTCTCTTTATGGGAGAGAAACTGTATTCGTCTTTAATTTGTTACACATAATGAATGTAAGCTTAGTATTAAATCTAGCACATGGCAAATAATTAATAAACGTTGGCTCTTTTAGTATTATAATGGTGTGCATCATCATGTGTGCAGAAATAAAAATGTATCAACAGAAGCAATGTGAGTAAAGACACACTCAATCATAGAACCAAACTAAAATTTAGCAAGCGATGCTTTTAGATCATTGTTATTATTATCATAATTGTGATCATTATCATTATTTGAGAATACTATTCTTTCGTGGGACACCTAGAGATGCTTCAAGTCTAAGCTTAGTACTCACTGGTGTAGATGTAGGACATTAATCAAGACAGAAATTTTTAGATATCGTGATGATAGAAACTGCTAAAGAAATTACATAAGGAAAACTTGATTTTCCTAATGTATAAAGATAAATTTGTAGATGCCCAAGGAATAATGAGCAAGAAGCAAAGGTATTGAAAGATGAGCTAGGTTTTACTATTGCTACCTACCTATAGGATCCATGTAAGTCCCAAATTCATGATGGACAACAGGATGTTCTGCCTAGGAATATTCCCAGGGCTCCCATGCAGAATTCTAAGATGTTTCTCCAAGATTCCCAGCCCTTGGAATGAGATTTTCTTTCAGTTATTCAATCAAACCCTAATCTAGGTGCCTCTAGGAAGGGATTTTGTAGATGAAATTAAGGTCCCAATGCATTTGACCCTAAAATAGGTAATTATCTGGGTGATCTTAATATAACCATATGAGCCCTAAAAACCCAGAGTTTCACTAGCTGGTCAAAGAGAGGAAGTAGGAAATTTGAAGCATGAAAAGGATTTGACATGTCATTGTTTGCTTGAAGAAGGAAGCGGTAATGTGTTAAGGAGCACAGGGGGCCTCTCAGAGTTGGTATCCCTAAGTTAACAGCTACTAAATAATAGGGACTGTAGCAGACAGCATAATAGAGCTCCAAGATGCCAACTCCAGAATCCCCAGAAGCTTTGAATATGTACCTTACGTGGCACAATGGCTTTGCAGATGTGAATAAATGAAGGATCTTGAGATGGGTAGCTTATCATGAATTCTCAAAGTGGCTTAATCCCAATGTAATCATGAGGATCTTTGAAAGAGGACATCAGGAGGATTAGAGTGAAAAAAGAAGATGTGAAAATGGAGCAAATGAGAGAGAAAGAGAGAGAGATTGACAGTATTACTATCGTTGAAGATATAGGAAGGGGGCGAGAGACCAAGGAATATCAGAAGGCTCTAGAAACTGGAAAAGACAAGGAAATGGGTTCTTTCCTAGAGACTCTGGGAGGAATGCAGCACTGCTGACTCATTTTAGACTTCTGACCTCCAGAGCTGTAAGGTGATCAATATTTGTTGTTTTAAGCCACTTAGTTTGTGGCAATTTTTCTAGCAGCCATGGGAAACTAATACAGGGCCTCAGTCCTACAACCACAAAGGACTGAATTCTGCTAACAACCCAAATGAGCTTAGAAGCAAAATTTCCCTAGAGCTTCCAGATGATAATTCAGCCTGGCTGGCACCTTGATTTTCACCTTATGATTCCCTGACCAGATAACCTTGTTAAACCAAGCCTGAATTTCAACCTACGGAACTATGAGATTAAAAAAAGTAAATTGTTTTAAGCCACTAAACTTGTGGTAATTTCTTAGATAGCAACAGAAAACTGAGCCTGGTATATCAAGCTGTAGATGCAGGGGTTCAGCACAGATGTGACCATGGTCCCCATCATTGGAGCTATTGAGCTTCTCTAGGAAGAATTGATCATCAGAGAACTGAGTTATAACACAATGCCTGTCAGACAGAACTTGGAGCCCAATAGATTTGACCTTCAGAGGCCCATTGGCACAAAAATGAAATGCCTGAGAAATGTCCCTATATGCAGAATGAGAAGACAGCCAGTAGTGACATGGATACTGAAAAATCAAGTATTTGAAGAGTGAAAATATCCCTGAGAATTTATTGAGTACATAAAGTCACTGCAGACCTCAGGGAGAACAATTTGGGATGGAGGTAGAAAGACTCCAGGTGAACTGGATGAAGAGAGAGTGAGCAGAGTGGAAATGGAAGTAACAAGTATACACCAAATTCTTCAAAAGTTTGGAGCAATATCGAAAGGTGAGTACGAGTCTAGGAGTGAGTTTCATTTTCATTGAAAGAAATGGGAATGTGGATCATTCCCAAGACACTGGAAATTTTAACATTGCATGCAGACATAGCAATGTCTGCCGGATAAGGAAGGGATAAGTGATGGTGTAAATCCCGCCAAAAATAATGAAGGGATGGGATTCAAAGTTCAGGTACAGGTTTTTAAGAGACAGTCAATATTAAAATACTAAAATGGAAGTAATTATTTAATTACCATGGTTGCTAGTGTTGTGATAGATGGTATAGAGTCCAATGAGAGCCTTATCCAGTGGGGCCTTATAACTGAGAACTGAAGGATCATGGGTAGGATTTGGCCAAGCATCAGCTTCTCTTTCTAACTCCTGACTCTCTCAACAGGAACTTCTCCCTTTTTCTATACAATTAGTTGATTCATACTGTCAGCCAGGGAGACAGATGATCACCAGACCAATACATTTGACCTCTGAGAAAATAGCACCAATGAGGTGTTCTGTATGATCCCCAACTCAAGCTTTCCAAGATTCAACCAATGTTTTGTGTTCCCTAAAATGTTGCTTTTCCTCTGATTCTCTTCTCTTTAAAAGCTAACACTATCAACTCTGGCACCCATGGACTATGCAAGTTGTTCTCAGTCAGGTTGATGTTTCAGCCTCCAGGACAACTGGAAATGTCTGGAGACGTTTCTGATTATCACAACTCAGTGCTGTCCTCTAGTGGGTAGATGGTAGGGGTCTGTCAAAAATCTTACCATAAACAGGACAGCCTAGACCAAAATGTCAATATTGTGGTGGGTTAGAAATCCTGGTAAAGTCTGTGGAGGTCTAAAGTTGAAATTTTTATCTAAAAAATCCCAACCATGCTTTATTTTATAATGATATTGAAAATTCATCTGAAAGAAATCTCACAATATTTCTGCATTAGTTTGTGTTACTTCATCTTTTTTCTTGTGGTTAAATTTGTATAACATATAAAGTAGCATTTCAACCGTTTTGAAGTGTACAATTCTGTACACCTGGCATTAAGTACATTCACATTATTGAACAACCATGTCCAGCATCTGTCTCTAGAACTTTTAATTTTCCAAAACTGAAACTCTGTCCTCATTAAATAATACTCATTCTCCCTCCCGTAGCCTCTGGGACCCACCAATCTGCTTTTTTGTGTCTATGAATTTCTCTACTCTTGTTCCCTCATATAAGGGGAATTATATAATATTTTTCCATTTGGAATATCTCAATTTTGACATTTCAAACACTAATTTCTGATATTCCCTTTCCTTCCCAAATTTGCTCCACCCACAGCCCTGTCTTTCTCAATGGATGCAATTCCATTCTTTCAGTTGTTCAGGCTCCAAACCGTGGAGTCATTCTTGTCTCTTCTCTTTCTCTCACACCCATATCCTGACTAAGAACAAATCTTCTTGGCCCAACTGACTGCCTCTCAACCCTTACATTACTATTCCCCTGGGTCCTAGCCTCCTATATCTGACCTGGTTTGTTGAATTCAGTTCCAAGCAGGCTTCCCCATACCCTAAAATCCATTCTCAACCATGCAGCCAGAATGATCTTTTAAAATGCTAAGTCAGATCACATCACTCGACTGCTCACAGCCCTGCAATGACTGCCCATATCATTCAGAGTAAATGAAAGCAAGAGTCCTTCAATGGCAGACACAGTCTCACAGGATCAGCCCCTGATATCTGCCTATCTCTTCTACTGTGCTCCCCTCACTCTCTCTGCTCCAGCCACATGCTCTCCAAGTAACCTCCCATCTCAGGGTCTCTGTATTAGCCTCAGCTTCTGCTGGGGGCACTCTTTCCCCAGATATGCACTCATCTAGGTCATTCACTGTTTCACAAATGTAAGTTTCTCAATGAGGTCTATTAAATCATCCTTTATAAGATGACAACCTGCACTCCCCACACTTGTGATACTATTTATCCTGCATAATTGAGCCTAAAATAATGAATGACACATAGTAAATACTCAGTAAAAATAGGTTTGACAAATTGAACAAACACATGTGGTTGTGAAGGCACTGCCAGTAACGTTATCTCTTGACCACAGTTGATTGATCCAAGGTGGGTAGAGGACATAATTGTATCAGTTAGAATTCTTTTCTGGAAATGTTTTTTTACACATGAGGAGTTAAAACTAGTTCCTCTTTAGTACTGAAGCTATGAGGTGTGAGTTGTGAGAGCTGTTGCCTTCTGAGTTTCTTTTCACCTGGGGGTAGCCAGTCTGAGAAAATAAGGATGATAATCTGAAAGGAAATCTACTTAGCGTTGGAACCCCTGTGTCCAGTGTCCAGCTGAGCCTCTGCTTGGTTATATTCAGATGAATCAGGAAATTCTCTTCTATTACTTGCCAGCAAAGCAGACCTGTCTATTGCGGCCTTACTTTTACATAAGCCAGGACCATGAGATGATCTGCCCAATGAAAATCAACAGGGAGTGCTGTGACACTTTCTCAGTTCAAGGCCTTATAAATCAATTACTGGCAAATTCTAACACACACACATATATATCTCACAGTAGGTTGAATAGTAGCCTCCCAAAGATGTCTATGTACTATACTCTGGAATTTGTGAAAGTGTTACCTTAGACTTCAAAAGGTACTTTACAGGTCTAATTAAGTTAAAGATCTTGAGATGGGAAAGTTATTCTGAATTATCTTAGTGGGCTCAATGTAATCACAGGTGTCCTTAGAAGAAGATAGGAGGGCTAGAGAGAGATTTGATGATGCTATACTGTTGACTTTGAAGATTGAGGAAGGGGCCACAAGTCAATGAATGCAGGGGTCTTCTAAAATTTGGAAAAGGCAAAGAAGCATATTCTCCTCTAGAGCCTCCAGAAGGTAGGCAGATATGCTTATACATTTTAGACTTCTGACCTCCAAAATTGTAAGATAATGTATTTGTGTCATTTTAATCCACCAAACTTATGGCATCTTTCTTCAAAAATCTACTCATCTTGGGGCTGGCCCCGTGGCTGAGTGGTTAAGTTTGCGCCCTCCGCTGCAGGCGGCCCAGTGTTTCGTTGGTTCGAATCCTGGGCGCGGACATGGCACTGCTCACCAAACCACGCTGAGGCAGCATCCCACATGCCACAACTAAAAGGACCCACACTGAACAATATACAACTATGTACTGGGGGGCTTTGGGGATAAAAAGGAAAAAAAAATCTTAAAAAAAAAATCTACTCATCTCACTGCTATTGGCTTAGGTCAGGTACCCATCATCTCTCCCCTGAACTACTTCCACAACCTTCTAATTATTCCCTCTGCCTCTAATTTCTCCTACTCAGGGCAATCCTAAATTCCTCATGTTATATGTATGATTATAGCATGGCTCTGGTACTCAATCGCTTTTAAAATATTTAGTATGTCAAATTAGACTCTCAATGATCTGTCCTCCATCTACACATCCAATCTTATTTCTGATGTCTCAGCCATAAGTTCCATATATCTTGATGATACGCCTCACTCTTGAATGTCTCTTGAATGTCACCCAAACCCATTCTCTAGTTAAATTCTATTCATTATTTGTTCCTCAACACTCAAACATATTCTCTTATTAGAAGTTTTTCCTAAATAACAAGTGTTGGCAAATGTGTGAGAAAACTGGAACCTTCGTGCTTTCCTAGTGGGAATATAAATTGGTGCAGCAACTTTGGAAAATAGTTGGGCAGTTTCTTAAAAGGTTAAGCATAAGTTTACCATACAGCCCAGTAATTGCACTCCAAGGTATCTACCCAAGAGAAATGAAAATGTGTGTCAACACAGAAACATGTCAACACAGAAAATGTTCTTAGTAGCATTATCCGTATTAATCCCAAACTGGAAATATCCAAATGTACGTCAACTGGTAACTGGATGAGCAAAATGTGGTATATACATACAATAGAATACTACTCTACAATTAACAGGAAGAAAATATTGAAATATACGTCCACATGGATGAGCCTCAAAAACATATGCTAAGTAGAAGAGGCCAGATACAAAAGACCACATATTGTATGATTCTATTTGTACAAAACATCTAGAAAACGCAAATTTATACAGACAGAAAGTGATAAGTGGTTTCCTAGGGCTCTGGTAAGAGTGGGAATTAACTGTAATTGGGCACAAGGGAAATTTTTGAAGTGATAGACATATTCTAAAACTGGATTTTGCTAATGGTCACATAAACCTACATTTATTAAAATTGTTAAATTTACGTTATCAATGGATGAATTCCACGTATGTAAATTACACCTTGGTAAAAACGTTAAAGAATAAATGTCCAAAGAGTTTTTCCTGGAATTACTCAAGGGGAGTTGAAAACATTTACCTTTGTTTTCCAAAGAATCTACTACACATCAATTTTATTATGCTCACCTCTCTGTATTGCAATCATTTGTATCTCTCTGGTCTCCTCCTCAAATTGTCCACAGTAGATGATAAATGCACATTAGGTTAGACCTAAAGGAATCACAGTGAATTAAAGTCATACCAAATAAGTCTTTTATCTTTAACAAATTATAATATTTGAGCAATTTTGCAGTCCTTACCATGTCTGCAATAATTACTTTCTTTTTTCTTCCTTAAAGTCCCTAAATCCATTCAAGATATTGTCTTGATACATCACAGTCTTTATCATCTCTATTGGTTTTGGTTCCCACAGAAGCAGACACTGAGCCAAGAATCTATGTGCAAGCACTTGTAAGGAGAAAGGAACATGGATGGGAGAGAGGAGAAGAGATACATGGAAGAAAACACATCCAATAAAGCTTGCATTAGATCAGCTACCACTGTGATTGAGCAGTTTTCATCCTGCGGGAGAAATTCTGGAAAATGGTACAAATCTAAACCTCAGAATTAGTCCTGCTTAAAGGTCAAGGAGATGGCATACCCCACATTTCTTGCTCAATGGCTGTCTCTGATGGGCAATAATTCCCTATCACTTCTGCCACCACATATTGGGCAAAGTGGGTTCCAGTTGGGGCTGGCCATAGGCAGTCACTCAGTGAAGAGGGTACAAGGATCCAGGGAATGTGTGAGGAATATTGACAGCATCTACTACTCCATCCTTCCCTGCAGACTTGATTCTATCAAGATTGTTCTGAAAAAGTAAAATAAGTTCTCAATACCTTCCACACGTGTGTAACTATGATTCCTGATGGCGCCTCCAGAGAGTCTCAGAAGAAATAAATTAAATCACCCAAGAAAACAACTTTGATTCTATTGTATTCATTATTACATGATTTGGGATCTTAGAGGGTATATCTCAAAATTGCGATGATGAGAAATAAAGGTCAGATAAAGGAAGGAAGGAAAGAAAAGGATGAAGGAAGGATCATAAAGAATGAAGCAACAACTCAGTTATCTTTGGTGGTGTACTTCTATTAATCATCTGAACAAACCAACTTTAAACCTATATTCCTCCTTTGAAGTTGAAAATCACATCACTGTTCTTATGAAAACACAGGAAAGCAAAGTTAGTGTCAGGTGGCCTAGTTAGAGTCCAACTCAATCTCAGTCTCTTCTTTTGAAAGTGGAGTGAATAGGAGAAAATATCTCAAAGAAATGTTTTGAAGATGACATATAATGATACATGTGAAGAAACAAGCACAGACCTAATACGTAAGCACTTGTTTTGATGACTGTATTATTTACATTCATTTCTTCTGGAACAAACCATCACAGAACCAAATGAGGTTAAAAACATCAATGTTTGAGAGGATAATTTTGGGGTAAGTATGGCAGCACTTGATATGATAGTTTCTTTGAATCTAAAATTAGAATATATAGCTTTTGTATCTTTCAGATCTCTTAATGCATGATATGTGTAAGGATGCATGTAACTGGTCCTCAACTTTGGCTTCATGTTGGGTTCCCCTGGAGATTTTTAGAAATATTGCTGACTACTTCTCACCACAGATTATAATTTAATTGAACTGAGGTATAGCCTTAGCATGAAGATTTAAAAATTATCCCAGTTTGTTCTCATTTATAACCAAGGTTGTAAACTACTGATTGAATCACATATTTCATTCAAAGATGACTAGTGTGTTTGGATCTTTTACTGCTCATGAGCAGATGCTGAAGTTCTTAAAGTAAGTTTTACTAGCTCACAAGAGGGATGATATGAAAAAGTTCACCCTCACTACAGCCACTGTGATTTTTCACAACATTTCCTGATATTTCTTCACATATCTTCTCCTTCCATAGTATACAAGTAGTTATCTGTGCTGGCTAATAAGATATTGTCACCTAACTTCAAACTCATCCTTCTATACTTTACTTCAGCAAAGGGTGGCTCTTTCCTGTCACTATTAACAGTATGTTTAGGACTTCACTTTGAAGCTGTTCTTCCCTGTCTCTTGTCCTAACAAATCTGTCTTTCAGCTATCATCTGTGTCCAATCTATGGGTACCCATCTTTCCTTTAGAGATATCTCACAGAGTTTCTGAGGCAGTTATCTGGAGCTCTCTGAAAGGCTGTCTACTAACTAGTTTAATTTGCTTGGCCTTTTGCATTAAGGTCAATCATGTACCAACTTTGCTGATCAGGAACTTTGATACTGGAGAAAGGAATGCCCTTTACAGAGGATGGAGCCATACCACCCAGTGAGAAGAAATACTTCCCATTAAAAAATGACTAAACTAGGGTTTTGAATCTTTGGTTTGAATGAACTGAAATGAGACAGTTTGAGTCTGATGTACTCTGAAACAGTGATGAGGCTATGTCTCCATTTCTGAAAACCTAAGTAATGGGCAAAAGCCCTTGGAATTTGCCAAGGCAATTGTATTGGTTAATTTTATATGTCAACCTGGCTGGGTCATGGTGCCCAGATATTTGGTCAAGCATTATTCTGGATGTTTCTGTAAAAATTTTCTTTGGCTGAGATTAACATTTAGTTTAGTGGACTTTGAATAGAGCAGATGACTCTCTCTAATGTGGGCAGGCCTTATCCAATCAGACAACGGCCTTAATAGAACAAAGACTGACATCCTGGATGAAGAAGAAATCCTGAAAGAAGACAGGGTTTGAACTTGAACTGAAAGTCTCCCCTGAATCTTCAGCCTGCTGGCCTACTCTGCAAAATTTGGACTTACCAAGCCTCCACAATCACATGAGCCAATTTCTTAAAACAAATCTCTCTCTATATATACCTTTATCCATATCCTGTTGCTTCTGTTTCTCTGGAAAACCCTGAGCAGTACAGTATTGTTACCTTTTGATATCTCATTTTATATTCTTCCCAGTGGTAATATACTCTTTTTTTCTCTTTAAACTTCAACTTTTATAATGAGTGCTACTAATTGATTAACACCATGCATTAGAGGAAAGCCTCAATGGAAATATGCCAAAAGGTCCAGAGTAACTATGTAGGACTGGTGCTACTATCTTTGATATGGAAAAGGCCTCACAGATAATAGATAACCTATGGAATTTGAAGACAAAACTTCACCTAGATCTTGCCAACAATTTGAGACCTGTTGCAACTTAGAGCACTTCAGATTCCTCATCAGCAAAAGGCAACCTATGGAATGGGGGAAAACATTTGTCAACCATAGGTCTGATAATTGGTTTATCTCCAAAATATATAAAGAGCTCTTACAACTCATTAGTAAGAAAACTAATAACTTGGGTTATTAAAAAATGAGTAAGTACTCAGATAAACATTTTTCCAAAGAAAACATACAAGTGACTAACAAACATGTGTAAAGATTCTCAATACCACTATTCATCAGGAACATGCAAATCAAAACCACACTAAGGTATCACATCACCCATGTCAGGGTGGCTATTATAAAAAAAGAAGAAGAAGCCAGGCCTGGTGCGCTACTGGTTAAGTTCAGCTCGCTCCACTTTGGTGGCACAGGTTCATTTCCTGGGTGCAGACCTACACCACTCATCTGTCAGTGGCCATGCAGTGGTGGCAGCTCACATACAAAAAGAGGCAGATTGGCACTGGATGCTAGCACAGGGCAAATCTTCCTCAGCGACAAAAAAGAAAAGATAAGTGTTGGCAATGATGTGGAGAAACTGGAACATTTGCACACTGTCGGTGTAAATAGGAAATGTCTTAGCCACTAAGGAAAACAGTTAGGAGGTTCCCCAGAAAATGAAAAGTAGAGCTGACCCATCATCCAGTAATCCCACTTTTTCATATTTTCCCAAAAGACTTGAAATCAAGACATTAAAGAGATAGTAGCACTCCTATGTACATTGCAGCACTAGTCACAAAAGCCAAGATCTAGAAATATTAACCTAAATGTCATTGAGACATAAATGAATAAGAAAATTGTATCATTATATATATATATTGAATATATACATATTATATATATAATGAAAATATTATATATATAATGGAATAGTATTCACCCCCCAAAAAGAAAAAAATCTTAACATTTGCAACAACATGGATGAAACTTAAGGATAATATGCTAAGTGAAATAAGCCAATCACAGAAAGACAAACATTACTTGATTGCACTTACCTCATGTATGTGCCAGGAGCTGGCAGTAGGGGGAAATGGAGAAGTACTAATTAAAGGCATAAAATTTCATTCAAGCAAGATGAATAAGCTTTGGAGAGCTGCTGTACAATACTGCACCTATAGTCAACAATAATATGTGAATGCTTCAAAATTTGTTAAGAGGATACATCTCATGTTAAGTGATCTTTCCACGACATAAAAAACAAAGGTATCCTTAGAAACACAAATATTAACTGAGAAAATGGAAATGTTGTCATATTCTTGATATACAAGACCTAATTCTCCCTCAATTACTTGGTCATTTGAGTGCATTTGATGATGATAAACTCACATGTTGATGTATGTTAATTTAAAATGTAAGTCTAAATTTTTTATTAAGATGTGTGAAACCTGAAATTCAGAAGGAAGATTATAAGTGAGATTCCTCCTTAGAAGTGGAGATTTACATTTCCTATGATCCTATTCCATTACTCTTAACGAATCCTCAGGGATTGGGATAACATGGACCAATTCGTCTAATTATGAGCTCTGCGCATTGAGCTCTCCAGCCCACACAGCTCTAAATAATCAGCCTGTGTTCTCCCAACTTTCAGTTTGCTGATCTCAGTACAGTAGGTATTATATGTGTGTCTTCTCTTCCCAGAGGTATTGTATGCATCCAGGAGTCTATGCCTGACTCTGTCTTCCTGCCAGTCCAGAGAACAGGGCCTGAGCCTTCTCTACTCATCAGGCATTGAAACAATGATGGATAATCATCCCATCATCACGCCCACACATAGAAGCAGCACAGTCCAGTGAGTGTCCTTGCAGATACTTGATATAGGAAAGGCTGTGAGAGCATTGTTCTTTACCATCAGGATAAGTAGGACAGTTGTAGTAGCTAGACTTAAGGGCACTAATATACAATTTCAGCTCAGAGGCCTATGCAGTTAATGTTCTTGGCTCTGGTTGGGATCTGGGAACTCTCATTCAGAGTTCAGCTTTCCTCCCACAGCGGTTCTAGCCCCCATAACCATCTCTCTCACTGGAGCAGGAAATGAGCCCCTCTAATCTGTCCTCTAAGCACTCCAAAATGATTCATAAAGGTGATGATGAAGATGAGTGGGGGATGATGCAAGAAGACCCTGTACATGGTATCATTAACCTTTATTAAAGATTCTCAGGTGCTAGGCTCTGAACTAAATGCTCTGTATGACTTGTTTCATTTCATCTGCACAGTCACCCCTAAGATATATGTGCGCATGTTATTGTTCCTTTACAGATGAGGAAAGGATTCTAGACTTTTAATCTAACTTAATCTGGGATAGAATGGGATGAAGCCAGGTTTCAATCAAACAGTCTGACTCTAGACATAGGGCCCCTGGCCTGAATTTTCCTTCTGCAAACCCGACCAGCCATACCCCTTCTTTGGTCATTTCATACAGACACCCGCTGCTCACTGTGTTCTTCTCCTTGGAGGGTACTGGTAGACCACAGTGGAGAGCAATGCCTGGCGCTTGCTGCCTGAACTATAGGAAGGATGGCTGAGGTCACAGGCAGGGATCACAGAAAGAGCTGGATCCTGACAATTTAGAGCAGATCTCTCTCTTGCTTCTGCTCCTGGATTTTGCCTCAGCTGTCCACTTCCTCTTCCATTCTTATAATTTAAGGCTTCTCTGTTTCAAAGGGAGATGTAACATCATGTCTCAGATCCATCCTCAGTTTCCATCAGGAAACAGGAAGCAATTAAAAGATGTACAATAGATGAGTCATTGGTTAAGACCTATGGATCTCCACCTTAAATGTTCTGGATTTTAACAGAGTGAAGACATTAACTGCATGTGCTACAGAGATACATAATGTAATTTTAAGTCCTGTCTGCTCTATTTTTTATCTAGTGACCTGGAGCAAGCTCTTAATATGTCTGAGCCTCACCACTGTCATCCGAGTTGATTCCTAGTTGATAGCACTCCACTGAGAAAGGACTAAATGGACAAGGGATCATTTATGCAATTAAAATGTGATGGGTATATATAAGGGCAAAAAATTTATACATTGTTATTATTAATATTGATAACAATAAGCTTCATTCATACCATTCAACCAAAATATTCGATGATCTGATGATTTGGTTTTCAAAGGATACCTGACAGAACACTTTATTTTTGTTCTTATACAAGTAGACATTGAGTACTTGGATGAAAATGACTGAATCGCATTCACTTCTGATTCCCTAGATCTTACATCATCTTTGTCACAGAGTAGGCAACAACAGCAAGAAGAAACAAAATATGTTAGATAGTGAGTAGACTCTTTTTTGGCTCAAGAAACAGAGCATAGACACTATAGGTTGCACAACTGGAGCTTTCTTGTCTGTGCCTTCATCCATTTAATGGATGTCTCAGAGGTCAAAAGACAAAATAAAATAGCACTTGTTTGTGTTTATGTCACAGACATTCAATAAGATTTATTATTTTCAATAGCATCTGCAAAATTCAATTATTCAGAAACTGTCATAGTGATTTTCATAAGTTTGAAAAGGAAGAGGCAGAATGAGAACAGGAAGGTACATTTCGTTGTGTGGGCTGAGACACACTTTAGGATTTCTAGTGTCCTGAGACAAGAGAGCCTTCAGATTCTCTGCCATATAATCAAACAAAAGGTTATTAAAAACTTCTTAGGGTTGCATTTCATCAATAAACCCACTGTTCCTGTAATGATTCCAATTCCTGCTACAAAACAACAACCAACTATTTCTTAAGTTCTCCCCCCCTTGGATTCCACACATCTCTGGAGACGACTGTTGTTCTCATCATTTCCACATCAAGAACACGAGTACAAAGAGGTTGAAGGATTTATACACACTTCTGTTAATTAGGGTAATGAAACAGTGGTTTTAGGGGTGCTTACAGCACTAATATGGAAAGCCTACGGATTATGGGATTTTCTATTAATAGTAATGTACTTTACAGCTCAATTTGAAAATTTAAAATGTGGAATTATTATTCCCCATCTAAGATGTGAATTTTCACATGGCGCTATCATGGAATGACTATCATGGAGGTATCAAGTTAGATACTTGTTGATATACCTGATTCTATACTTTGATAATAGCATGTAGTTGATAGCAACTGATTTTTCTGTTAGGAAAACAAATGTAGGCAAGAAACAGTAAAATTTAACTGGCATTTATTTTTATGACAAAAACAACTGTCCTCCATGCAACTATCATATAGAAATTCTCACTTGTATGAAATGGATGAGGCAAAGGAATTGTTATAGGATTGTTGAAATAAGGAATTAATACATAAAATGAAGTTCATTCCTTAGTAATCCTACATATCAGTTAAAGTATTATATCTAATATTAAACACAATGTTGTAGTAAATAAGCATGTTTAGATCCAATATGTGTAGTAATATCCTATTTAGATAAATTTTCAAGAAAAACCTTTACAAATACATAAATAAATACTACCATTATGGAAACAATGACAGAAAAATATACCCACAAAATTAACAACAGTTGTTGTTTGGGGAGACAAGTGTTCAGGGCAATAGAATCACGTAGGGATTTAAGAAAAACTTAGTCTTATGTGTAATATTTGAAATCTATATCAAATAAGAGTTTGAAGAAGGTATTATTAAATGTTTATGTCTTTAATATAGACGTTTGGCGTAAAGTATAACAAAAGTGGGTGATAGTAACTGAACGTTTTCTAAGTGCCTGGCAATGTTCTAAGGCATTGTTCTTGACCCTGGCTGTATGTTGAGACCACTAAGAACAGCATGTATGGGGATTATTATTTAACCGGTTCTAGTCTGTGGCCAGGGCACTGGTACCTTTTACAATATTCATGGGTAAATACAATAAGAAATTAGGATTGAAAACCATGGGTCTGAGCAGTTTATGTTTAATTTAATTTAATTTGTTAAAACAACCCTATAAGGTAAGTTCAATTATTATCTTCATTTTACTGAAGTGAAACCTTTCCAGGTGTTTGATATATCCATCTCTGTCCTTTTCTCATTTGCATTGCCCCAAATTAACTCACATTGTGACCTGTCAAGGAAAATGAAGATCTGAGTTGCCTTTAGGGAGTTGATTTAAGAACTGTGTTTAAGGAGAATTGATTTAAAGGAAAATTGATTCATGGAGATTTCTCCCTGTTTTGGTACAGATTTAAATGAAGTAGGCATAAGAAGGCTGGGTTTCAGACCTGGTTTTGGGAACTCCCATGGTCCTAAATTCTTCAAATGTAAATAAGAGAGATGGAATTAAGGAGGACACAGTATTTGCAAATGCTTAGGATAAAAAATACTTGTAAGCAATTTTACCAAACCACTACAAAAGGGAGACCAGAAAAAAGAAAGAACAGTGTCTAACATCAGATGTTTCCCCAAGTTTATGTAGGGTTGATATACAATCCTGCATAAGATGTAGAAATTGTAAGAAACTGGTTTTTTTAAGCTAATTATTGTTGAATGATTGAGAAATGTGTTGTACACTAATGACATCTGTGGGGCCAATGATGCTGTATGATTTTGCTCATTTACCAAAATATATTTATCAAAATTTGAAGTCTATAAATTAAGGGTAGGAGTTATATTTGAAATGATTTTTACCTTAGTTTTATTGAGATACAATTGACATCCAGCACTGTATAAGTAAGGAGTTCAGCATAATAACTTGATTTACGTATATTGTGAAGTGATATCAGAATATTTTTAGTTAACATCCAGCATCTCATATGGAGACAAAAAAAGAACAGAAATGGTTGTTTGTCCTTACGATGAGAACTTTTACAATTTACTCTCTTAACAACTTTCAAATATACCATAGGGCAGTGTTAACTGTAGTCATCATGTTGTACATTACATCCCCAGTACACTTTTATCTTTCAACTGGAAGTTTAAACCTTTTGACCACCTTCATCCATTCCCTCCAATACCTAACCCCTGCATCTGGTAAGCACAAATCTGATCTCTTTTTCTATAAGTTTGTTTATTTTTAGATTCGATATGTAAGTGAGATCATACAATATTTGTCTTTCTCTGTCTCACTTATTTAAGTTAGCATAATACCATCAAGATCCATCCATTTTATCACAAATGACAGGATTTCATCCTTTTTTATGCCTGAATAATATTCCATTATATATATCACTTTTTCTTCATCCATACATTTATTGATGGAAACTTAGGTAGTTTCCATGTTTGGATATTATAAATAAAACTACTATGACCATGGGAGTGTGGATATCTCTTCAACATAGCGATTTTGTTCCTTTGGATATACTCCCAGAAATGGAATTGCTGGGTCATATGGCAGTTCTATTTTAAATTTTTTGAGGAACTTCCATACTGTTTTCCATAGTAGATGTACCAATTTGCAGTCCAACCCACAGTGCATAAGAGTTCTCTCCAAAAGTCTTTTAAAAACTACCCACATTTTGCAAGCACATATTCCACAAAGGAGAGATGTCAGAAAACCAAAGAAAGATGAAAATCCAGACAATAACTGGCACGTTAAAAAAGGACTCTCTGGGGCTGGCCCAGTGGTGCAGCGGTTAAGTTCACGCGTTCTGTTTCAGCCGCCCAGGGTTCACTGGTTCGGATCCTGGGTGCGGACATGGCACTGCTTGGCAAGCCATGCTGTGGTAGGTGTCCCACAGATAAACTAGAGGAAGATGGGCACAGATGTTAGCTCAGGGCTAATCTTCCTCAAAAAAAAAAGTAAAAAAAAGACTATCTGATTATGATTATTTGACTTTAACTTAGAATCCAGATATTGCAGTTCTAGCAATTATAAGGTTTACTAATATTCCAAAAAAAGGCAATTTCTTGCATTCTATCTGAAAAAAATAAGACTACTTCTAAGTGTCCTTTAATTAGCATGATTTTTTTTCTTAGAGGGAGAAGAATGTTTCCTTTTCAATATATTTCTTTTAAAAAGTAGGCTACATTTCATGGTGTTCATGGATTTGTTATATCTAAATTTCCATGTTCTTATAACATACTTCAAGTGAGTGTCTCTAAAGTAAAGTGTGTATAGAAAGAGATGAATGACACGGAAACCAATGAAGAAACGTTTCTAAGAAAATTAGATTTGAGACACTGATGAATATTGTGAAGATCGTGGGGTGTGTGACCACACAGATGAATTGCTTGAATCCAAAATATGAACACAGTGCTTGGTGTCCATTTACTTGTTTCCATTTTTCCAACCCTCTTTTATTCTTCAAAGGTGTCCAAGCTACATAGAAAAACAAAATTTTACACGTGTCTCAGAATTCTTCCTCATGGGCCTCTCAGATGATCCAGAACTACAGCCTTTGATCTTTGGGCTCTTCCTCCTCACGTACCTGGTCACCATATTGGGGAACCTGCTCATCATCCTGGTGGTCAGCTCTGACTCCCACCTCCACACCCCCATGTACTTCTTCCTCTCCAACCTGTCCATAGCTGACATCGGTTTCACCTCCACCACAATCCCCAAGATGATGGTGGACATCCACACTCATAGCAGAGTCATCTCCTATGTGGGCTGCGTGACTCAGATGTCTATTTTTACTCTTTTTGGATGTTTGGACAATCTACTCTTGACTGCAATGGCCTATGACCGGTTTGTGGCCATCTGTCACCCCCTGCACTATTCAGTCATCATGAACCCAGGCCTATGTGGCCTCCTGGTTTTGGTGTCTTTTTTTATCAGTCTTTTGTACTCTCAGCTGCACAGTTTGATGGTATCACAACTTACCTTCTTCATGTATGTGGAAATCCCTCATTTTTTCTGTGACCCTTCTCAGTTATTCAACCTTGCCTGTTCTGACACCTCCACCAATAACGCATTAATCTATTTTATGGGTGCTATCCTTGGTGGTGTTCCACTCACAGGGATCTTTTTCTCTTATACTCGAATTGTTTCTGCCACTCTGAGAGTGTCATCCACAGTTGGGAAGTACAGAGCCTTCTCTACCTGTGGCTCTCACCTGTCAGTGGTTTGCTTATTTTATGGAACAGCCCTTGGTGTATACCTCAGTTCTGTTGCTTCACATTCCCCCAAGAAGAGTGCTGTGGCCTCAGTGATGTACACTGTGGTCACCCCATGCTGAACCCCTTCATCTACAGACTGAGGAACAGAGACATCAAGAGAGCCATGCAGAAGTTCCTCAGAAGAACAGCCTAATAACAGTACCTGTGTCATCTTTTTCAGTTATGTGGGTTAGAAAAGTATGTAAAACCAAACACCTGGAATTAAACATCCTGCCCACTTGCTGTCATAACTTTTGTATCCATTGTGCCTTTCAATCCTCTCAATCTTTCATATCTAAATATTGCTTCATTTCCTGCATCTGTAATGGGATTGAGGGATACTGTGAGATCCTATACTCATTATAATCAGAGCATGATTGAATCATATTACTGCTCTAGAGTCTTCTATATTCCTTCTCCAAGGCATCCTGGAGAAATGTACAACACTTTTCTTTTAAATAATTACAATTGTCAACCCTTTAAAAAGTTTGTGTCTGTTGTCCATACTTTTGTATCTTTCAGATCTGTTTATGCATGCTGTGTGTGATGATGCATATAACTGCTCCTCAAATTTGGCTTCATATAGGGGTTACCTGGAGAATTTTAAAAATATTGATGATTGCCTATAAATGAATTTGCATGAAGTGAATCCTTAGCATGAGGATTTGAAAATCACGCCAGCTGGTTCTCATGTATAACCAAGGTTATGAACTACTGATCTAATCATATATTTTGTTCAAAGATGACTAGTATGTTTGGATCATCTACTGCTCATAAGAAGATGTTGAAGTTCTTAAAGTCCTCCTAGTTGACAAGAGGGATAATATGAAAAATTTCTCCCTCACAACAGGCACTGTGATTTTTCCCACCATTTTTGATATTTCCTTACATATATTCTCCTTCCATAACATACAACTAATCATCTGTGCTGGTTTAAAAGATATTTTCACCTTGCTCCAAACTCGTCCTTCTATACTTTAATTCAGCAAAACATAGCTATTTCCTTACACTAGTAACAGTATCTTTAAGACCTCACTTTGGAGCTATTCTTCCCTATCTCTTGTCCAGACATTCTGTTTTTGGGCTCTGATGTGTGTCCATTATAAGGGTATCTATCTTTTCTTTAGGGATGTTGCACAGAGTTTCTGAGGCAGTGATCTGGGGCTCCCTGAAAACGTGCCTACTGCCTAATTTAATTTCCTTGGCCTTTTGCCTCTAACCTCAATCATTTACCAACATCACTGATCAGGAACTTTGATACTGGAGAAGGGAATGCCCTTTACAGAGGACGAACTCCTATCAGCCAATGAGAAGAGACACTTCCCACCAAAACTGGTAAATTAGGGTTTTGATTCCTTGGTTTTCATTAACTGAAATGACATGGTTTTGGTCTGATCTACTCTGGAACAATGAATATGCTGTGTCCCCATTTCTGAACACCTAAGTAATGGTCAAAAGCCCTTGGAATTTGCCAAGGCAATTGTGATGGTTAATTTTCTGTGTCAGCTCAGTTGGGTTATGGTGCCCAGATATTTGGTCAAACGTTATTCTGGATAAATTTATGAAAGTGTTTTTTGGCTGAGATTAAAATTTAGAGCAGTGACTTTGAGTAAAGCAAATGACTCTCTCTAATGTGGGAGGTCCTTCACCACTCAGTTGAAGGCCTTCATAAACAAAGACTGACCCACTGGAGGAGGAAGAAATCCTGCCGGTGGATTGCCTGTGGACTTGGACTGCAACTGTTCCTGAATCTTTAGCCTGTTGACCTACCCAGCAAAATTTAGACTTGCCAAGCCTCCACAGTCACATAAGCCAATATCTTAAAACAAATCTCTCTGTAGATAAATAAATACATATCCTCTTGGTTCTGATTGTCTGGAAAACCCAAACTAATACAGTAATGTTGTCTATGACTTTATATTTTCCCCAGAAGTTATGCTTGCTTTTTCCTCTATAAACTTCAACATTTAGAATGCATGGTAATAATTGATTAACACTATGAATGAGGGGGGAGCCTCAATGGAAATATGCCAAAAAGGGCCACAGTAACTATCTAGCAGTGGTGTTACTATCCTTGTCATGAGAAAGGCATCACAGATAATAGAGAGGGTATGGGATTTTAAGACAAAACTCTACCTAGATCTCAGCAAAAATTTGAGACCTGTGGCAACTCAGTGCTCTTAAGATACTTTGTCAGTGAAAAGGCACCTATGGCATAGAAAAACATTTGCAAACCATACATATGCCTGACAATTGGTTAATTTCCAAAATATATAAGAAACTCCTATAGCTCAATAGAAAAAAAATACTAACCTGATTAAAAAATCGGTGAAGGAGTTAAATAGAGATTTCTCCAAAGAAGACATACAAATGGATAACAGGTACATGAAAAGGTGATAAAAATCACTGTTCATCAGCAAAATACAAATCAAAACCATACTGAGATATCACTTCACTCTTGTCAAGATAGCTACTATATAAAAAAACAAAAGACAACAAGTGTTGGCAAAGATGTGAAGAAATTGGAACCCTTGCACACTCTTAATGTAAATAGAAAATGTGGTAGCCACTATGGAAAAAAACTTGGAGGCTCCTTAGAAAATTAAAAGGAGTACTACTGCATTATCCAGCAATTCCATTTCCTGGTATTTACCGCCCCCAAAATTTAAATCAAGATGTCAAAGACATAGTAGCACTCGTATGTTTATTGCAGCACTATTCACAATGGCCAAGATATGAGAACAACCTAAACAGTCATTGAGAGATAAAGGGATAGAAAACTGTGAGATAAATATATATATATATATATGAATACTATTTAACCTGAAAAGAGAAGGAAATCCTGCCATTTGCAATAATATGGATGAACCTTAAGGTTATCACGCTAAGTGAAACAAACCTATCACATAAAGACAAATACTACATGATGTGTCTAAAATACTTAAATTCATAGACTCATCGAGTAGAATGGTGGCTGCCAGGGGCTGGCATGAGGGGGAAATGGAGAGTTACTAATTAAAGGGCAAAAGGTTTCATTCAACCAAGATGAATAAACTCTAGAGACCTTGTTAGCAGCATTGTCATATAGACAAAAATAACATATGAACACTTTAGAAACTATTGAGAGGCTAGATCTCATATTAATTGTTATTTCCATAACCATAAAAAAGTGTTGTCCATAGAGATACAAATGTTAACTGGGAAAATGGAGATATTGTCAGAATCTTGATGTAGAAAAACTAATCTTCTTCAAATTACTTTGTCACTGGAATGCATTTGACAATAAATTCACATGTTGATGTATGTTAATTTAAAAAGTCTGAATTTCTTATGAAGATGTATGAAACTTGAAGGTCAGAAAGAGGAGTACAGGTGAGATTCTTCATGAGATGTGGATCTCCTCCTATGCTACAAAACACATTTACTTTTCCTATGACCCGCTCCATTACTCTTAACAAATCCTCAGACATTGGGATAACAAGGGCCAATTTGACAAATTATGAGCTCTGTGCATTGAACTTTCCAGCCCAAACAGCTGTAAATAATCAGCCTGTGCCCTGAAAACTTTGTCTGCTGGTCCCAGTACAGTTGGACCTATATGTGTGTCTCCTCTTCCCAGAGTCATTGTATGCGTCCAGGGGTCCATGCTTGGCTGGTCTTCCTGCAAATCCCAAGAACCAAGTCTGAGCCTTCATCACTCACCAGGCATGGGAAGGGCGATGGATCTTCATTCCTTTGTCATGTAGCTGCATAGAGGAAGTACAGTCTGATGAAGCCATTGGAAATACTGGATACAGGAGGGACTGGGGGAGCATTATTTCTTTATCATCAGGATAGTTAGGGCAGTTGTGGTAGCCAGATGTGAGGGCACCAATATACAGTTTCAGCTCAGGGGCCTATGAAGGTAATGCCTTGGTTCTGATGGGGATCCAAGAACTCCCGTTTAGAGTTCTGCTTTCCTCCCACTTTACTTCCAGCTCCCATAGGCATCTGTCTCACCGGAGCAGGAAATGAGTTCCTCTAAACTGTTCCCTAAACACTCCAAAATGATCATGAAGATGAGTGGGGAATGATGCTGCATGATCACATACATGATATCATCAATACTTATTAAATTTTCCTACATGCTAGGATCTGATCTAAGTGCTCCATGTAACTTGTTTCTTTTCATCTGCATAGTCACCCCTAAGATATATGTGCATGCATTATGGCTATTTTACAGATGAGAAAAGGATTATAAACTTCTAATTTAACTTGATCTGGGACAGGATGAGACGAACCCAGATTTGAATCAAACAGTCTGACTCTGGACATAAGGCCTCTGGATCGAGTTCTCCCCTGCCAACCCAACAAGCCATATCCC
Source organism: Equus quagga (assembly GCF_021613505.1). Taxonomy (NCBI): domain Eukaryota; kingdom Metazoa; phylum Chordata; class Mammalia; order Perissodactyla; family Equidae; genus Equus; species Equus quagga. Next base: position 90,148,170 of record NC_060280.1, read on the forward strand.
TTCTCTAGTCATTTCATGCAGACACTCTGTGTTCCCTGTCCTCTTCTCTTTGGAGGTTACTGGTAGACCAGAGTGAGAGCAGTGGGTGGCACTTGCTTTATCAACTATAGGGAGGATGGCTGAGATGACAGGCAGGGACCACAGAAAGAGTTGGCTCATGACAATTTAAGGCAGATCTCTTTCTTGCCCCTGCTCCTGTATTTTGCCTCAGCCATCCATTTCCTCCTCAATTCTTGTAATTTAGCCCTTCTTTATTTCAAAGGGAGATGTGACATCAGTGTTTCAGGTCCATCTATATGTAGAAAACCAGAAACTATTAAAAGGTGTACAATAGATGTGTCCTTGGTTAAGGCCTGTGGATGTCTGCCTTAAACTTTCTGAGTTTTAATGAAGTGAAGAAGTTAATCGCATGTGCTACAGAGATCCATAATGTAATTTTTAGTTGAACCTTCTCTACTTATTATACATTGACATGGAGCAATTTCTTAGTGTCTCGGAGCCTCAAGATTGTCATCAGATTTAATCCTTAGTGGGTAGCACTCCGTTGAGTAAAGACTAAGTAGATAATGCATACTACCTATGTGATTAAATATGCAAGGGATGCATATCATATATGGGCAAACTATCTAGATATTGTTATTATTATTAATAACACAAAGCTACATTTATACAGTACAATTTGATCAAAATATCTTGTGATCTGATGGTTTGGTTTTCAATGGATACCTGACTAAACATTTTATTTTTGTCCCTATGCAAATAGATACTGAACAAGAAAGGAAATGACTGAGTCACATTTATTTCTAATTCCCTGGACCTTATATCTCCTTTGGCACAATGTAACAAGAACAATAGAAAACCCCAAAATAAGTTAAATGTTGAATAGACCCTTTTTTGCTTCAAGAAACAGAGCACAGTCAATATGGTACACACACAGTGGTGCTTCCTTGCCTGTGTCTTCATCCATTTCAGGGACGTCCCATGAGATAGCAGACAGGATGAAATAGTACTTGTGTGTATGTCATAGACCCTCAGTAGGATCTATTATTTTCCATATAATAACATATAAAGCCTTGAGTTATTAAAAAAAATCACAGTGATGTTCATAAATATGAAAAAGAAAAGGCAGAATGAGAACAGGAGGGTACATTTTATTGTGCAGTCTGAAACACGTTTTTAGGATTTCTAGTGCCCTGAGACAAGAGACCTTTCAGATTCTCTGCCATATAATCAAATAAAATGTTATTAAGACTTTCTTAGAGTTTATTTCATCAATAAACACACTGTTCCAATAATGATTCAAATTCCAGTTACAAAACAATGACAAATATTCATGAATTTCCACTTCCCTTGGATGCCACGCATCTCTCAGATGGCTGTTATTCTCTTCATTTCCAGATCAGGAGCACGAGCACAGAGAGGTTGAGAGATTTACACACACTTCTGTGAATTAGAGTAATGAACCACTGGTTTTTAGGGGCACTTAGCACTAATATGGTGGATGATGGGATTTTCTATTAATGGTAATGCACTTTACAGCCTGGTTTGAAAATCTGAAATATGGACATATTATTCCCTATGTAAGACATGAATTTTCATATGAAGCTATCACGGAATGACTATTATTAGATATTTGAAAATATTTCTGATTTTATATCTTAAAAATACATGTAGTTGATAGCAGCTGATTTTTCTATTGTTAAAACAAATACAGGCAATAACTACTAAAATTTAACTGGCATTGGTTTTTACAACAAAAACAGTTGTTCTCCTTGCACATATCATATAGAAATTCATACTTGTACAACGTAGAGAGAGGCAAAAGAACTTTCCTGGGATTGCTGAGTAAGGAATTGGTACATAAAAATGAAGTTCATCCCTCAGGCAATACTATGTATCTGTTAAAGTATTATATCTAGTATTAAACACAGTGTGGTAGTAAATGAGAACATTTTAGGTGCAATATGTGTAGTAATATGCTATTTAAGTAAATTTCCAAGAAAATCCTTAATAGATAGATAAATAAATATGACCATGATGGAAACACTGACAAAAAATATACCCACCAAATTAATGACAGTGGTTATTTTGGGGGACAGGTGTACAAGGCAATGGAACCAGGCAGGGATTTAAAGACAACTCAGATTTTATTGGTAATATTTCAAATGCCTATAAAATATAAGTTTAGAAAAAAAATATTATTAAATGCTTATATTTTTAATTTAGACACTGTATATTAATTACTCTAATAATAGGTAATATTAACTGAGCATTTTCTAAGTGCCCAGCAATATTCTAAGGCATTCTTCTTGACTCTGGCCTTACATGAGACCACTAAGAAACATGTGTGTAGAGATTATTATTTAGTTGGCCCTTGGCTGTGGCCAGGGCATTGGTACATTTTACCATATCCACTGGTAAATGCAATAATCAACTAGGACTGAGAACCATGGGTCTGAGCACTTTATGTTTTATTTCATTTAATTTCTTAAAACAACCCTATAAGGTAAGTTCAATTATTATCTCCATTTTACGAACCTGGAAACTCCCCAGGTGTTTGATAGATCCATCTCTGTTCTTTTTTCTTTTGCATTTTCCCCAAGACTAACTCATAGTGTGATCTATTAAAGGAAGTGAAGGTCAAAGTTGCCTTCAGGAAGTTGATTTAAGGAGAATTGTATATAAGGAGAATTGATTTAAATGAGTATTGATTGAAGGAGAATCCTCTGTTGTTTCAGTACAGACTGAAGTGAAGCAGGCATAAGCAGGCTGGGTTTCAGACCTGGTTTGGGGACTCCTATGGTTCTACATTCTTTAACTGTAAATAAGACAGTTGGATTTGATGAGGACACTGCACTTCAAATGTTTAGTTTAGAAATACACGTAAGCACTTTACCAAGCAGTACTAAATGGAAATCAAAAAAACAAAGATCCGTGTCAAACACCAGATGTTCCCTCAATTTTATGTAGGGTTGATACATAATTGCACATAAGGTGAGAAAGTGGAAAATTTTTTTTAAGTTTACTTATTTTTTAAATTGTGAGATATGTTGTGCACTAGTGTCTCCTATGGGGTCAATGATACTGTATGATTTTGTGCATTTAGCAAAACATGTTTATCAACATTTGAACTCTACCGGGTCAAAGTTAGGAGTTATATTTGAAAACACTTTTAAAAGACAGCAATAATACTCTGGTGAGCACGTATTTCCATGGAAGTGAGAAGTCAGAAAATGAAAGGATGATAAAAACCCAGGAAGATATCTTGAACATAATAAAAAAGTCTTTTTGATCATGAACATTTAATCTTAATTTAGAATCCAGATAATGCAGTTCTAGCAATTATACAGTTTATCAGTATTCCAAATAAAAGTAATTTCTTGCACTGTATCTGGATAAAATAAAACTGCTTCTAAGTGTCACTCAATTAGTATGATTTTTTTCTCTTGGAGGCAGAAGGATATTTCTTATTTAATATATTTCTTTAGAATAATAGGCTGTATTTTATGGTGTTCATGAATTTGTTATCTTTAAGTGTCCTTGTTGTTATAACGTTTTCAGGTGAGAAGCTCTAAAGTAAAGTGTGTGTATAAAAGATGAATAACACAGAAAGCTATGAAGAACACTGCTAATAAAATTGGATTTGAGACACTGAGAAGTATTGGGAAGGTCCTGGGGTGTATGGCCCCACAAGTGAATTGATTGAATCAACAATATGGACACAGAGCTGGGTTTCCATATACTTGTTTCCTTTCCTTCCAACCCTCCTTTCTTGTTCAAAAACTGTCCAAGTTACACAGAACCAAAAAGTCTAACACATGTCTCAGAATTCTACCTCAAGGGACTCTCAGATGATCCAGAACTGCAGTCTGTGCTCTGTGGGGTGTTCCTGTCCTGTCACCATGCTTGGGAATCTGCTCATCATCCTGGCTGTCAACTCTGACTTCCACCTCCACATCCTGATGTACTTTTTCCTCTCTGATGTACTTTCCTCTGGTTTTGATAGATGTGGAAATTTCTTATTTCTTCTGTGACACTTCTCAACTCTTCAACCTTGCCTGTTCTGACACCTCCACTAATAACACAGTCATGTATTTGATTGGTGCCATCTCTGGTTTTCGCCCTATCTCAGCGATCCTTCTCTCTTACTATAAAAGTGCTTCCTCCATTCTGAGGGTTCCCTCATCAGGTGGGAAGTACAAGCCTTCTCTACCTGTGGCTCTCATCTGTCCATTGTTTGCTTATTTTATGGAATAGGGTTTGGGGTTTGTCTCAGTTCTGCAGTCTCACTTTCTCCCAGGAACGATGTGGTGGTCTCGGTGGTGCACGCTGGTCACCCCCATGCAGAACCCCTTCATCTATAGTCTGAGGAACAGAGACATCAAAAGAACCATGTGACAGCTTCTCAGCAAAATATCTAATGTCAGTACCTGTGCCATCCATTAGAAGTGAAAGTTGGGAAATGTAGCACAACTAAATATCTAGCTCTGAAAATCCTATATCTCTTAACACACAGTTCTGTAGCTTTCATTTCTCTCATTTTGTAATATCTGAATATTGCTTCTTTTGGTATGTCTTTAGTGGGACTGGGGGAATATTCTGGGTTCCTTTGAATATCATAATCACTGCGTGACGTTATCCTGTTATATCTATTGAGCCTTCTGTAGTTTATTATTGATGACCCAGGCATCCCAGAGGATGAACAACTCTTTTTTATATAGTAAAAAGTTACATCTTTCACAAATCTCTTGTGTATTTTCTATATAAGTTTCTTATTTATCAAATTTGTTCATGCAAGTTATGTGTGAGGATGCATGTCGCTGGTTCTCAGCCTTTGGTTTTATTGAAATCACTGGGAAGCTAAAAAATACTGATAACTGGATAGCATTACCAGAGATTCTGATTTAACAGAACCGGGATGTGCCCCGAGCATGAGGATTTTTAAAAGCCCCAAGGTGGTTCTATTGTGCAGCCAACATTGAAAACTACTGATCTAAGCCAGATCTTTCATTCAAAGATAACCTGTGTGTCTTGGGTCCTAAGTACTCATGGGCAAATGCCAAAGATCCTAAAAAGATGAGAGCTCCAAAAGGGAAGATACAAAAAACTCTACTGTAGCAGTAGCAATGTGTTTTCCCCATGATTCCTGATAACGTTCCTTCAAATATCTTCCCTCTCTCTACACCATACAGCTGGGCACTTGTGCTGATTACAAAGCTCTTGTCCCTCTGGCTCCGAATTCACACTTCTCTGCTTTGCTTTGTGGTGCTGGGGTGGGGCTCTTCAAATCACATCCATTACCTCACATAATTACCATTTTGTTGTTGTTGTTATTATGGTGAGAACATGAACTCTACTCTCATAGAAACTTTCAAGTACACAATACAATATTGGTAACTATAGTCACCAGGATGTACATTTGATCCCTGGGACTTATTCATCTTAAAACTGAAAGTTGGTATCCTTTGACCAACATCTCCCAATTTTCACCACCCCTTAGCCCCTGACAATCACTAATCCATCTTCCATTTCTATGAGTTCTATGTGTTATATTCCACATAAAAGTGAGATTGTACAGTATTAGTCTTTCTCCATCTGACTTATTTCACTTAGCAAAATGCTTTCAACGTCCATCCACATCATAGCAAATGGCGGGATAGCTTTTTTCCTGGATGAATAATATTCCACTGTATGTGTTTGTGTGTGTGTGTGTATGTGTATGTGTCTGTGTGTGTGTAGATGACCTGAATCTTGAAGTTCTAGGAGCACAACGTCCTTGTATAAGATGAAGCCTGTGTGGTGGGCAGTACTTGAGATGCTCCCAATGGTTCCTAACTCATTTTTTCATTCCCTTGTGTATTTCGTATTCCTTCACAATAACCATTAGATGGACATTGTGACTCACTTCTGACAATGAGAACGTGAAGAAATGTTGGGAAGTCACTTCTGGGAATAGAGTGAAAAAAAATCTATTTTTATTTTTGCTGCATCTGTCTTGCTCTCTATGTTGCTCACATTGATGGAATTCAACTGCCAAGTTATGAGCTAACCCATCAAGAGGTCCAGATGTCAAGGAACTGAGGGAATTCTCTCACTGATAGCCTGCAAACGCATGAAACCTACCAATAGCCCATGTGTGACCTTGAAAATGGTCTTCTGCCAGTCAAGCCTTGGGATGACTGAATTCTTAGTCAACACCTTGATTGCAACCTTGTAAGAGGCCCTCTGAAGTTTTAAAGTATCAGTTGCCAAATAAATATGTAAAAATCAATAGTTTTGTAATATGTCAATGTAGTTCGATTAGATAAAAAATTTAGAACTTGTCGCATTCAAATTAGCAAAAAAAAAAAAAAAATCTTGTAAATCTCCAACATGCAAAATGCCAACCCAAACAAGAGCTAAGGAAATGAAAATAATTTATCTTCAGAGACAAATTTTAACTAAGAAAATGGAATAGTATCACATTCTTGTTATAGAAGAACTAATTTTGCATAGATTTCATGATTAATAAAATGGATTTAAAGATATCAAAATCACACACTGAGTTGTTAAATTGAGAAGAAGTTGGAATTTTGTGTTAAAGTCCTGCAACTTGGAAGTAAGAAGTAAGGAGTACGGGTAACTTTATCCTGAGGAGAGGAAGAACACAGATCTTTGAAGGCATATTCACTTGTCTCCAATTCTTCTTCCATTAGTATTAGCAAGTCCTCAGAGAGTGGGATAACATGGCACAACTTGTTAATTATGAACTCTGTTCATTGAACCCCCAAGGTGATGAAACTGTAAATAAATGGTCATACAATTATAAATGAAAAGATAATGGACTGCAGCACTTTAGTTTGCTAATTCTATTATTGTGCTTCTGTGCCTGTGTCTCCTCCCTTGATGGGCATCTGCATCAGAAGGTCCCAGCATGAGTCTGTCTTCCTGCCAGTCCTGAGGAGGGATCCTGAGCCTTCATTACACCCCAGACAAGAGAGGGGTAGTGAATCCATACTCCTTGGTCATGCTCCAGCAGAGATGCAGCCCACCTCAGTAAGTGCTGTGGGAGACAGTGATTAGGGGACAGACTGTTTGAGGCATTATTTCCTCTTCAAGAAAACAAACTTGACAGTTGCAACAGACAGATGGGAGGGCACCAATATACAAAATTGCAGATCAGACATCTATGAAGTTTATGTTCTTGTGAAATCTTGTGAGATCTCTAATTCAGAGTTCTGCTTCCAGTTTCAGTGCTGTTGCTTCTGGTTGACATTTTCCCCTCTGTAGCAGCAAATGGGTCTCTCTAAACTTTCCCATTAGCCCTTCAAAATGATCATGAAGGTAATGATGATGATGAGGAGGAGGATGACATTAACCAAACATCATGTTTATTGAGAGCTTCCTGAGTCCTGTGCTCTGAGGTCTGTTTCATGTATTTTATTTGATTTCATCTGCATAATCTCTCCCAAATTATAAATGTATAATTTTTATTATTTCATGTAAGAATAAAGGAGCACAGTATTTTATATAACTTGAGCAGATCATAAGTTAGCAAGAGTTGCAGTCACAATTGAATCTGGGCTGACTCTAGACTCAGGGTGTCCGGCCAGTCTTCTCCTCTGCCAACCCAAACACTCATTTTGTTACCTGCCACATACACAGGTTCTTTACCCACCACACAAGAAGGGCCGCATAAAAACTGGAATGCTAGGCTTATGGAAAGGAAAGGGATTTTTATTTCAGTTAATATCAGGTGGGAGATGAGAGTGAGCCTTCAAATTCATCTTTTCTCCCCAAAAGATGGGAGAAGGTCATAGGTTTTAAAGTTTGTAAGGAATGCGAATGATTGTAGGGAGTGGGTAGCCTGTAGGCTTGCTAGTTGGTGTTTTCACATCAGCCTGTGTTAGGCCTTGTGAGGCTGCTTGCAGCAAAGAGAATGGCAAGATAAGGGAATCTGGAGGTGGATATCCTTGGTTGTCTGCTTCTGTGGTGGGTGGTGTATTCTGGTGCCAGGAAGCTGAAGAATAAGCAGGGAAAGGGGATGAGTGCTTTGATTTTGACCCCATATATGCTTGGTTTAATGTAGGGGAATGGATATCATGGCCAGTATCAATTTCAGTTCCCTGTCAGTCCTGGCAGAGACCCCCTGTTTACTATCCTCTTCCCTGTAGGGGTTTCTGGTAGACCACAGTGGAGAGTAATAAGTAGCACTTGCTGCGTCAACTCTAGGAAAAATGGGCAATGATCATAGAGAGTTCATGCACGATAATTCAGGGTGGATGTCTCTCTCTTGCCCCTGCTCCTGAATTTCACTTCAACTGCCTATTTGCTCCTCCATTATTATAATCAGCCTACTAAACCAAAGAAGGAGATATACAGTCAGAGTCTTGAGATCCGTTCCTGCTCAGGAAACTGAAACAGTTGAAAAAATGTGTCTCATATGCACCTGTGGTTAAGACCTCTGTACCTCTGCTCAGAACTTTCAGAAAGTCGGGAAACAATGAAGTTGAGTGCATGGGACTCAGACTGACAATTTAGTTTTGAATCCTGTCTGCTCCACTTATTATTAATGTGTTATGAAGCAAGTTCTTAGTATCTGTGAAACTTACAATTATCTTTTGCATCGGTTCCTAGTTGATGCAACTCCACATAATAAGGATTAAACAAATAACGGATGCTCTCTCTGTGATAAATATGTATTGAATGCATTAAGTAAGGATAACAAAAAGTTTTAGATATTTATTCCTAATAATGATACTGCTAATTCTCATGTCATTTGACTTAAATCTTTGGTGACCTGAAGTTACGGTTTGCCTACATCCCTGACAGGACACTTTATTTTTGTTTACAAAACTACAACCTTAGTACATGGAAAGAAATGACTGAATGTCATTTAATTCCAATTCCCAAGAGTCTGTACCTTTTTGCCACAGAAGATATATCTTAAAGTGTGGGCAATATGACTTGCACACATTTGACAGTTTCATGCCAATGTGTTCATCCTTTTCAGGAACGTTCCAATGTACTGAAAAATAGTGCTTGTTTATGCCTATATCAGGAACTTTCTAGGGGACTTACTATTTTTCATTTAAAATAGTATCTACAGCATTCAATTATTGGAAAACCACTAGAGACTTTCATAAATTTGAAAAAAAAAGAGGCAGAAATGAAGGAGGCAGTAAATCATATTGCATGGGCTGATACATTTTAGGATTTCATGTCATTCCCTGCTCCAGTGCTCTGAGACAGGAGAGGCTTTGACCTCTCTGCCATATAATGCATAAAATGTCATTGCAGTTTTTGGATGGTATTTCATTACTAAACACACTATTCCAATAATTATTGAATTTTTTTTATTAAAAAATTGACCAAATATTTATTAAGTTTCAAACTTCCTTTAGGTGTCACACATGTTCAAGAGATGGGTGTTAGACTCTCCATTTCCAGGAGGGAACAAAAGTGCAGAGAGCTGGAGAGTACATACACTCCACATACAGTGGGTGAAAGACTCAGGACTCAAGCATCAATCTCCTTGTTTTTGCACTAGGTCTCTGTTACCTCCATTGTAGCCAATGAGTAATTCTTTTCAAACCGAGTTTGATACCAAATGAGCAAATGGAGGCAGAAGAATTGATTCCTACTCTTTTGGTTCAGTGAGTCCAGCTATGAATTATGGGAATGAGCCAGTATTTTCTAGGGGCAATAAGGGCATACATGTGGTGGATTATAGGGGTTTATATGAATAGTCATGCACTTTACAGTCAGTTTTGAAATGTAAGATTGAAAATATTTTCTATGCAACCTGAAAATTTGATATGGATCTACCATGGAATAATTATCATAAGACAGACTTCAAGGATATTTGTAAATGTATACTTTATTACTAAGAGGATGTAGCTGATAGGAAATTCTTTTTGTAATGGAACAACAAATATAGGTAATTTTTAGTAAAATTGAACATGCACCAATTGTTAGAAGTTGAAAAACTAATCCCTTCTCACCTACTATATACAAATTCTCACTTGTGTGATACGGAGAGAGGCACAAAAACTTTCATAGGATTGTTTTAAGAAGAAAACGATATAAATAATAATATAATATATGTATAAAATATATGTAAAGATTTATTTAATATATAAATAAAATAATTTAAATTATAAATACATTATGTTATAAATATATATTTGAAATTTTTTGAATTTATATTACAGTATATAAGTATAAACTTAAACACTGTATAAAATGACATCTTCCCTTATGTAGTAATGTACATCAGTAAAATGTTTGAAGTAGTTGTATGTACTTCACAAAGAGAATCAAACCCCATGCTGTGGTAAACAAGTAGATTTCAGAGGTAACATGTCTAGTACACTGTTTAGGTAAGTTTTTAAGAAAACTATTTAGGGATACATCAATCAATATTGACTTTGTGGAAACACTGACAAGAAAGTATTCTCATCAAGTTTATGACACTAGTTGCCTTTGGGGACAGGTATGCAGAAGAATGAAGTCACGGTAAGATACCAAGAAAAGTCAAATCTTATTGTTAATGTTTCAAATCTCTATATGATATGAGATATGCAGTATTTTTCACAATAGCCAAGAAATAAAAACAACCAAAGTGTCTGTTGACATATGAATGGATAAAAAATGTGTATATATACACACACACAGACACACACAGTCTTATTGTTAAACTATAAAAGGAAGAAAAGCCTGCCATTTGTGACAACATGGAGGGACCTAGAGGACATGATGCTAATTGAATTATGCCAGACATAGAAAGACAAATAACGTACGATCTCACTTATATGTAAAATATAAGAAAGTTCAACTCATATAACCAGTGTGTAGAACTGTGCTTGTCAGGGTCTGAGGGTTGGTGGAAGGTCTGGGGGTTGGTGGGAGATGTTGGTCAAGGGTACATTCTCTAAGTTGTAAGATGAATAAGATTTGGGGATCTAATGTACATCATGGTGACTATAGTTTATAATACTGAATTTAATACTTGAAAGCTGTTAATAGAGTATATCTTAAGAGGGCTCGCTACACACACAAAAATGGTAAGTATGTGAGGTGATGGGTGTGTTAATTAATTTGCTTGTGTTAATAATTTAACATGTCTATTAAATAATCATACTGTATACCTTAAAATACCTTCATGCTGTACACCCTAAAGATACACAATTTTTATTTGTCAATTGTACCTCACTAAAGTTTGAAAAAAACCCAAAAAACAATGAAGCAGTATTATCATGCCACTACAGAATAGAGTCCAAAAGAGAAAAGAGTTGTCTCATATACTGGATCTTTTACTGAGATGGTATGGGGTTAATACAAATAACCCTGTATATAATAAACAATTTCAAGAGTGTTTCTTAAATTTCATTATTTTTTAATCATTGAAAGTTGTTCTGTACACTAATGCCATCTTCGTAGTCTTCAATGCTGTATGATTATGTGCATTTAACTAAACCATATTTACCAAAATTTGAAGTCCATCAAAACCAAAGATAGGAATTATTCGCTAAACAACTTAAAAAAAAAACCCTCAAATTTGAGCAATCACTTATTTCCATGAAGGAGGGAAGACAGCAAACCAAGAATGATATAACTCATGATGATAACTATCACATAAAAATGTTTTCTGATTATAAACATTCAACTGTAATTTAGAATCCAGATTACATAGTCCTGCCTTTTATACTGTGTTGTCATGAATATTCTAAATGAAGGGAATATCTAGCATTGTATTTAGATAAAATAAGGTATGTTTAACTGCTTCTTTCTTAATTTATTTTTTAATTGAGATTCATAATAGTCTACATCATTGTGAAATTTCAGTTGTACATTATTTCTTGTCTGTCACAACATAAGCGTTCCCCTTTGCCCCCTGTGCCCACCCCCGACCGCCCTCCCCTGGTAACCACTGAACTGTTTTCTTTGTCCACGTGTTTGTTTATATTTCACATATAACTGAAATCATATGGTGTTTGTCCTTCTCAGTCTGGTTCATTTAACTTAGCATAATACCCTCCAGGTCCATCCATGTTGTTGCAAATGGGATGATTTTGTCTTTTTTATGGCTGAGTAGTATTCCATTGTGTATGTATATATAGATATATATACACACACACCACATCTTCTTTATCCAATCATCGGACGATGGGCACTTGGGTTGCTTCCACGTCTTGACTATTGTGAATAGCACTGCAACAAACATAGGGGTACATACGTTACTTTGGATTGTTGATTTCAAATTGTTTGGGTAGATACCCAGTAGTGGGATAGCTGGGTCATATGGTATTTCTAATTTTTAGTTTTTTGAGGAATCTCCATACTGTTTTCCATAGTGGCTGCACCAGTTTGCATTCCCACCAGGAGTGTGTGAGCATTCCCTTTTCTCCACATACTCTCCAACATTACTTGTTTTTGGTCTTGGCAATTACAGCCATTCTGACTGGTTTAAGGTCATACTCATTGTAGTTTTGATTCGCATTTCCCTAATGATTAGTGATGTTGAGCATCTTTTCATGTGCCTGTTGGCTATCTGTATATCTTCCTTTGAAAAATGTCTGTTCACATCCTCTGCCCATTTTTTGATCTGCATGTTTGTTTTTTTTTTGTTGTTGAGTTGTGTGAGATCTTTATATACTTTGGATAATAACTCCTTGTCTGATAAATGATTTTCAAACATTTTCTCCAAGTTAGTGGGTTGTCTTTCCACCTTGTTGATGTTTCCTTTGCTTTGTAGAAGATTTTTAGTCTGGTGTAGTCCCATGTAACTTTTTCTTTTGCTTCCCTTACCTGACTAGACACGGTATTTGAAAAGATGTGGCTAAGACCAATGTCAAAGAGTGTACTGCCTATATTTTCTTCTAGGGTTTTTATGGTTTTGGTTCTTACATTCAAATCTTTAATTCATTTTGAATTAGTTTTTCTTTATGGTGCAAGATAATGGTCTACTTTCATTCTTTTGCATGTAGCTGTCCAGTTTGCCCAACACCATTTATTGAAGAGACTTTCCTTTCTCCATTGTATGTTCTTGGCTCCTTTATCAAAGACTAACTGTCCATAGATGTGTGGTTTTCTTTCTTGGCTTTCAGTTCTGATCCATTGATCTGTTTGTCTGATTTTGTTCCAGTACCATGCTGTTTTGACTACTATAGCTTTGTAGTATGTTTTGAAGTCAGGGATTGTGATGCCTCCAGCTTTGTTCTTTTTTTTCCTCAGGATTTCTTTGACTATTTGGGGTCTTTTGCTGTTCCATATAAATTTTTGGATTCTTTGTTCTATTTCTGTGAAGAATGTCATTGGGATTTTGATTGGGATTGCATTGAATCTGCAGATTGCTTTAGGTAGTATGGACATTTTGGCTATGTTTATTCTTTGGACCCATGAGCATGGAATATCTTTCCATTTCTTTATGTCTTCCTCAATTTCTTTGAATAGTGACGTAGTTTTCAGTGTACACGTCTTTCACGTCTTTGGTTAAGTTTATGCCTAGATATGCCATTAATTTTTTGCAATTGTAAATGGGATTGTATTCTTGATTTCTTTTTCTGCTAGTTCATTGTTAGTGTATAGGAATGCAACTAATTTTTTCAAATTGATTTTGTACTCTGAAACATTGCTGTAGTTGTTGATTATTTCTAGTGGTTTTCTGGTGGATTCTTTAGGGATTTCTAAATATAGAATCATATCATCTGCAAATAGAGAAGTTTCACTTCTTCCTTTCCATTTTGGATTCCTTTTCTTGCCTAATTGCTCTGGCCAATACCTCCAGTACTATGTTGAATAGGAGTGGTTAGTGAGCACCCTTCTCTTGTTCCCGTTCTCAGAGGGATGGCTTTCAGTTTTTCACCATAAGTATGATGTTGGCTGTGAGTTTGTCACATATAGCCTTTACTATGTTGAGGTACTTACCTTCAATACCCATTTTGTTGAGAGTTTTTATCATACATGGCTATTGGATCTTGTAAAATGCTTTCTCTGCATCTATTGAGATGATCATGTGATTTTTATTCCTCATTTTGTTAGTGTTGTGTAACACATTGATTGATCTGTGGATTTTGAACCATCCCTGTGTCCCTGGAATGAATCCCACTTGATCACGGTATATCATTCTTTTAATGTATTGCTGTATTTGGTTTGCCAATATTTTGTTGTAGATTTTTGCATCTAAGTTTATCAGTGACACAGTTCATACAGTGAGTTCATACAGTGATCAGCCTATAGTTTTCCTTCTTTGTGTTGTCCTTCTCTGGTTTTGGTATCAGGGTAATGTTGGTCTCATAGAATGTGTTAGGAAGTGTTCCATCTTCTTCGATTTTTCGGAATAGTTTGACAAGGATAGGTACTAAATCTTCATTGATTGTTTGGTAGAATTCTCCGGAGAAGACGTCTGGTCCTGGACTTTTGTTTTTTGGGAGGTTTTTGATTACTGTTTCAATCTCTGTACTTGTGATTGGTCTGTTCAGATTCTCTGTTTCTTCTTGATTCACTTTTGGGAGGTTGTACGAGTGTATGAAGTCATCCATTTCTTTTAGGTTATCAAATTTGTGGGCATATAATTTTTCATAGTATTCCCTTATAATCCTTTGTATTTCTTCAGTATCTGTTGTGATTTCTCCTCTTTCATTTCTAATTTTATTTATGTGATCCTCCTCTCTTTTTTCTTGGTAAGTCTGGCTAAGGGTTTGTCAGGTATTTTTTTATCTTCTCAAAGAACCAGGCGTTAGTTTCATTGATCCTTTTTACTGTTTTTTCATCTCTATTTCATTTATCTCTGCTCTGATTTTTATCATTTCCCTCCTTCTGGTGACTTGGGCTTTGTCTGTTCTTCTTTTTCTAGCTCTGTTAGGTGTATTTTCAGATTACTTATCTGAGATTTTTATTGCTTGTTGAGGTCGGCCTGTATTGCTATGGATTTCCTTTTATGACAACTTTTATTGCATCTCATAATAGTTGGTATGTTGTATTTTCATTTTAATTTATCTCCAGGCATTTTTTAATTTCCTCTTTGATTTCTTCAATGATCCAATGGTTGTTCAATAGCATGTTGTTTAGTCTCCACATATTTCTGACTTTCCCAGTTTTGTTCTTATAGTTGATTTCTAGCTTCATAGAATTGCGGTCAGAAAAGATGGTTGTGATGACCTCAATCTTCTTGAATTTATTTGGGCTTGCCTTATTACCCAACATATGGTCTATCTTTAAGAATGTTCCATGGGCACTTGAGAAGAATGTATATTCAGCTGTTTTGGGATGGAATGCTCTATATATGTCTGTTGAGTCCATCTGGTCAAGTGTTTCATTTAAATCTACTATTTCCTTGTTGACTTTTTGTCTGGTTGATCTGTCCGTTGGAAGTAAGTGGGATGTTAAGGCCCCCTACTATTATTGCGTTGCTGTTAATTTCTCACTTTATGTCTGTTAATAATTGCTTTATGTACTTTGGTGCCCTGTGTTGGGTGCATATATATTAATAAGTGTTATGTCCTCTTGGAGGAATGTCACTTTAATCATTATATACTGCCCCTCTTTGTCTCTCACTGTCTTTTTTAACTTGAAGTTTGCTTTGTCTGATAAAAGTATGGCAACACTTGCTTTCTTTCATTGGCCATTAGCTTGGAGTATTGTCTTCCATCCCTTCACTCTCAGCCTATGTTTGTCTTTCTAGCTGAGGTGCATTTCCTGGAGGCAGCATATTATTGGGTCTTGTTTTTTAATCCATCCAGCTACTCTAGTCCATTTACATTTAGAGAGATTGTTGTTACATGAGGGCTTAATGCTGCCATTTTATCTCTTGTTTTCTGATTGTTTTATGTTTACACTGTTTCTCTTCCTTTGTATTTCTGACTGCCATTTCATTTTGTTAGTTTTCAGAGTGGGATTTCTCAGTTCTCTCTCTTTTTGTGAACTGTGGCTCTGCTCTGATTTTTTGTCTAGTGGTTACCATGAAGATTGTACGACAGATATGGGATATGAGATAGTCCATTTTCTTATAGCCTCTTATCTCCATTACCCTAAGAAGGTTCCTTCCCTTTCCTCTCCCCTTCTGAGTAATTGCTGTTACGCACGGTTCTGTTTTTAATTTTGTGAGTTTGTGGCTAAGTTGAAGTGTTTATCATTGCTTTTGGCGCTTTCTTTCCCTTTCTGTTTTAAGTTTTAATTGAACCTTTGCCTCTCTGTTCTAGTAGAGAGCTACAGGTTTCTGATCATGTCTGTCTATTTATCTCCTTGCTCAGAGCTTTGTAGACCTTTGCGTTTTTGTTGCTGGTGTGAGGGCATCTTTAATTATCTCTTGTAGGGGAGGTCTAGCAGCAATATACTCCCTCACCTTTTGTTTATCTGGGAAAGTGTTTATTTCTCCATCGTATTTGAAGGAAAGTTTCACTGGATAGAGGATTCTTGGCTGAAAGTTTTTGTCTCTCAGTATTTTGAATATCATTCCACTCTCTCCTAGCCTGTAGGGTTTCTGCTGAGAAAACCACTGAAAGCCTGACAGGGTTTCCTTTGTAGGTTATTTTCTTCTGCTTTCTTGCTCCTAATAGTCTTTCTTTATCCAAAACTTTTGCCATTTTGACTATTACATGCCTTTCAGAGGGTCTTTGAGCATTGATAAAGTTGGGCCTTCGAGTAGCTTTGTTTATCTGTAACTCTGAAACTATCCTCATGTTCGGGAAGTTCTCAGCAATTATTTCTTTGAACAAGCTCTCTATTCCTTTCTCCCTCTCTTCTCACTCTTGAATACCTATAATCTTTATGTTGTTTTTCCTAATTGAGTTGGATATTTCTTGAAGAATTCCTTCATTTTCTTTTAAATCTTAGTTCTGTCTCCTCCTCCACCTGTAGAATTTCTATATTTTTATCCTCACGAAGACTAATTCTTTCCTCCATAAGCTCAATTCTATTTCTAATGATTCTAGATTATTATTTATTTCATTGTGTTTTTCATATCAAGAATTTCTGCTTGGGTTTTTTAAAAAAATAATTTCAACCTCTTTGGTGAAGAGATTCATTTTATTGCTGAGCTCCTTGAATGTCTTTCTGTGTTTTCTTATGTCATTGAGTTTCCTTATGAGAGCTATTTTGAATTCTCTATTATTTAGGTTGTATATTTCTGTGTCTACAGTGTTTCTTTCTGGAGAATTGTTATTTTCCTCCTGGTTTAAATTGTTGCTGTAGTTTCTCATGGTGTTTAATGAACGAATCTTTTGTCAGGGCATTTGTGGTATTCTTAGGACACAGATTCCCCCTGTTATGCTAGAGGAGAGCAAGAGCAGTGTTTCTGGCCCCACCCATCTGCTGGAAGCTGTGGGGATATTATGGGTGCTTGCTCCAGCCTGGGGTGCATACAGGCACTTGAGTGGACTCTCCTTGTTTGGCCTGGCTTCCTTGCTAACTTAGGGCCCCTCTTTGGCTCCTCAGGGGCAATCTGAGCTCCCCTCCCCACAAGAAAGTGATCAACAGTGGGCTCAAAGCTGCCACACCTATTCCTGCAGCCACCTGGATCTGTTCCTTTTTTGGGAGTGCAGCTGCACTGTGAGTGTTAGCACACACTGGGGAAGTGTTTGCCCCAGCATGGAAATCCACTGAGGTCCCTGTTTGCAATCCACAATCTGTGGGCCACTGTGCTTGGTAGGCAGGGCTTCCATGCTGGGGCCTGAGCTATGGCTGCTCCTTTATGGCACAGGGGCACGGTGGGCTCCCTTTCTTCACTGGGAGAGTGACCACAAGTACAGGCTAAAGGTTACCACCTCCTCTTCTTATGGTTGCCCCTCTGCATGTTCCAACTTTCTGGGCTCTTGCACTAGGTTGGAAAGTGTTTGTGTGTGTGCACAGGGCTACTTGGGGAGTGCAGGGTGTGCTCACCTATCTCTGCCACTTCCTGGAGGGCCAGTCCATCCACTCTCATATGTATAGCTGCATTGTCTCTTAGGCATCCTGTTGTGCTGTGTGGGCTTCCTTAATTGGTCAGTGAATGTCTACTTAGTTGTAGTTCAAAAGGGGGAGAGACAAAGGGAACAGCTCACTCCTCCAAGTTGTTGATGTCCTTAACTACTTCTTAATTGTTTTAAATTTAAATGATTTCTTTTTCTGAAAGGGGGAAGGGCATTTCTTATTCTATGTTTTTTCTTAAAGAAGTAGGCTGTATTTTATTGTGATCATGGATTTGTTCTCTCAAATTTTCCTGCTACTCTGAACTCTTCAGTCATGTTTCTGTAAAGTAAGTATGTGTAGATAGAGGTGAATAACACAGAAATCAATGAAGAAACAGTTCTAAGAAGATAATATTAGTCATACAGAGAAATACTGGTGAAGGTACTGGGGTTCATAACATCACAAGAGAATTGTTTGAATCCAAAATACGGACACACTGCTTGGTGTCCATTTACTTGCTCCCTTTTTTCCAACCCTGCTTTCTTTTTCAACAGGTGTCCAAGCTACAGAGAACCACAAAATCTAACAGGTGTCTCAGAATTCTCCTTCATGAGACTCTCAGATGATCCAGAATTGCAGCCTTTGCTCTTTGGTCTCTTCCTCCTCGTGTACCTGGTCACCATCTTGGGGAACCTGCTCATCATCGTGGTGGTCAGGTCTGACTCCCACCTCCAAACACCCATGTACTTCTTCCTCTCCAACCTGTCCTTGGTTGACATTGGTTTCATCTCCACCACAATCCCCAAGATGATTGTGGACATCCAAACTCAAAACAGAGTCATCTCTTATGTGGATTGCCTGACACAAATGTCTTTTTTTGTCCATTTTGCATGTATGGATGATATGCTTCTGACTGTGATGGCCTATGATCGGTTTTTGGCCATCTGTCACCCTTTGCACTACTCTGTCATCATGAGCCCATGCCTTTGTGGCTTCTTAGTTTTGGCATCTTTTTTAATTGGCCTTTTGGACTCCCAGCTGCACAATTTGATTGTGTTACAACTTACCTGCTTCAAGCATGTGGAAATTTCCAATTTCTTCTGTGGCCCTTCTCAACTCCTCAGCCTTGCCTGTTCTGACACTATCTCCAATAACATAGTCATGTATTTTGTTGGTGCCATTTTTGGTTTTATCCCTTTCTTAGGGATCTTTTTCTCTTACTATAAAATTATTTCCTCCATTCTGAGAGTTCCATCAACAAGTGGGAAATATAAAGCCTTCTCCACCTGTGGCTCTCACGTGTTAGTTGTTTGCTTATTTTATGGAACAGGTCTTGGAGTTTACTTTGGATCTACATTGTCACTTTCTCCATGGAAGCATGTGGTGGCCTCAATCATGTACACCATACTCACCCCCATGCTGAACCCCTTCATTTACAGCCTGAGGAACAGGGACATCAAAAGTGCCCTGTGGAGACTTTACAGTAGACTAATCTAATCTCAGAGGTATGTGTGCCCTTTCTGGAATCTGAGTTGGAAAAATCAGCCAAACCTAACATGTAAATCAGTGAATAGTGCTTCCTTGGTCATGTACTTTTTCAGTCTCATGGTTTTCATTCCTATTCATGTTTCATATACAAAAGTTGCTTCTTTTGTTTGGTCTTTAATTGAATGGGGGAATATTCTGGGATCCTTTGTACATCATAACGAATGCATGGGAGGTTTTCCTCAATTACCCAGGTATCTAGGTGAAATGCATAACCCTCTTGTCATATGCTTAAATTCCACATCCTGTTCTACAGTTCCTGCGTATTTCCCATATGAATTTTGCATCTGTCAAATCTATTTATTCAGGTAATGTCTGAGAATGCAGCTCATTGGATCTCAACCATGGATTTTATTGGAATCTCCTGGGGAGTCTTATAAATACTGATGACCAGCTCCCATCACCAAAGATTCTGATTTAGTCTAACTGGTGTACGTATAGGTATGAGCATTTTTAAAAGAATCTGAGATGGTTCAGCTGTGAGTTCCTGAAGAGATCAAGCTCAAAGCGGCAAGTTCTGAAAGAGCTAATTGTAGCTTCAGACAATGTCATTTTCTTCAATTTTTTTTCTTCAAATACCTTGTCCTTCAACACTGTAAGATTTTCATTTGTGCTAGTTATTAAGCTATTGTCTCTCTGCTCCACATTCATGCTTCTGTACTTTTCTTTGTGATGCTAGGGTGGGTCTCTGAAATCACAGCTCTATTTTCCATGTGGCTTTATTGTTATGTATATTGAATAATTGGCAGTAAATTTCACTACACTCTAAAGTTAAGTTCAATATTCCCTTTACACTCCTAAGTTGTTGGTATTTATTAGCTTCTGTTTGGCACCACATTGTTCTATTTTTCCTGTTGCCTGCAGCAGCTATTTAATAAACTCCCTGTATTCAATTCTCTTTGTTGAAATAGTTAGCTTGGTTTCTTTTTTCTTGGCTGAACTCTGAATGATAAATCATAACATAAGGAGAAAGGTATATCATGAATTGAGTGCAATTGGAATATTGAAATATGAGCTCATAAAATAATAGTGGCTTTAAATATAAACTTTGTAAAGAGTGTACAACTGAGACTTAAGTGCTGATATCATATTTCCAGTCAATGTATGTCTCTAATGGTGTCTGAGGATTATTAAATCACAAATTTCATCATAAATTAATAGAACTTTGTCTTCTTTTACTTTACCCTATTCAGCAAAAGTCTGTGTTGTCAGCAAAGATGAAGTCTTTCCTTTTAATAGTAACAGCTTGGTTAGGACTTTACCTTGTTACCAGGCTTCCCTGTCTTTTGTCATTATAACTCAGTCTTTGGGCTCCTTTTGCATTCTTAAAAATGAGTATCTATCTTTCCTTAGAGATGTCACACATAGTTTTTGGGTAGCAATCTTGGTTCTCTGAAAACCTGTCCAACAACTAGTTGAATTTACTCTGCCTTTTACTTCTAAGGTAAATCACCTACCAATTTCACTGACAATGGACTTTAAAACTGAGTGTGCTCTAACCTGGACGCCAGAAAGGAGACCTTCTAATTTTTGGAAATGAAACTATGAGCAATTTAAGGACTGGGACATAGTATCCTTAATGCTTATATTCCAAATCTAGCACAGTGAGGGCAGAGATTAGGCACAACTTTACTTTGTATAATGTTGAATAAATTATTCCCTCTCTTAACAGAGAAAGTGAACATATTTTTTAATCCACATAGTCAGCATTTCCCTTTCTCCCTGAACCGGTGGAAGTCCTGGAGAGTGTTCTATAAACTCTTCAGAGAAGACATTTATCGTTGGTTTATTTCAATTAGTATTAATATTCAACAGGAACTATATTTGCCCATCTAATAGCATGTACAAGATTAAAAGTCACAAAATAGGGGCCGGCCCCATGGCCACGTGGTTAAGTTTGCACACTGTGCTTTGGTGGCCTGGGGTTTTCGCGGTTTGGATCCTGGGTGTGGACATGGCACTGCTCATCAGGCCATGTTGAGGTGGCGTCCCACATGCCACAACTAGAAGGACCCACAACTAAAAATATATATATTTACAAACTATATACTGGGGGGATTTGAGGAGAAAACGAAGGGGAAAAAAAGTCACAAAATAAAGGGTGGGCTTATAAGTTCTACAAATAATAAAGGAATAAAAGGATAGAAATTTATCAAGAGGACATCTAAAAAGAGAATATAAAAAGGTGTTGGTCTTTTTGTTTCCATCAAGGATACTCATCATAGCAGGGAGAGGGGACTGGGAAAAACACAAAACAAATCACTCATAAACATATCTTTGGTTTTCATACCATGTCTTCTAAACTCAGTTTAGCAGTGACCCTAATATCTAAAATATCTCATTACTCATCTCTCTTCTAATCCTTCTCTACACTTTCTCCATTTGGTCTCCCCAAATTTTCCTCTGCCATTGATCCACGCACACATAATTAACATCTTTTCTTTTATCTCCAACTTAGTTGGGTATATATTCTAGTTTTCTACATATCAGTTAACGAGAAATCAATCTCTGAGATCCTCATACAGAGAACTGTGAGGCAGGAAGACTGCAAAGATAAGATGTGAAAGTTTGCAACAGACTCCCACACATCCCACTTTCTAAGCCCAAAGCACATTATATTAAAGATTTCAACACAAAGATTCTAAAGAAAACACATTTAGAGAGAGATTAATCTTCTCTAGTTGAGTATAAATGAGATGTTTGTTGAATGTGGGCACTGGATAGCTATGGCTTGCTCAGACATTGATGGACATGATGACATCAATGGAGGAACTCTACTGGTGTAAGAGAAACCAAAGGGATTTCTGACTGTATGGCAATGAGCAGCATAGTGGGATCTGCAGATGTACCCCAAACATTGCAAACCCAAAACGTGCAAATTCTTCCATGTGCCAGTTCTTCCCCAGGGAATTTTTCCTAAAAAGATGATGGTATGATGGGTTGGAGAAGATGTTGGAAAACTAGAAGAACAGCTCCATTGTCTTATTTTTCGTACAGCCAACAGTCCTGTTAGAGGGTCAGGATTGTTTGATGGGTGGCTTCAAAGATGCTCACAATTCCCCCTGCCACTTGTGTCCATGCCCTTGTATATCCACATCTCCTTGATTGCTGGATGGATGTAGTGACTTGCTTCCAATGAACAGAATTTGGAAATATATGGGTTTTCCCTCCCAATATTAATCTGTAGAAAGACTCAGCTTTGATCTTGCCTGCTCTCTCACCAGATGGCTCTGATGGAAGCCAGCTGCCATATTGACAACTGCCAGATAGAGAGGCCCATCTGGCAAGAAACTAAGGCAATCCTCTGACCCTAAAGGAGTTGAATTCTATCAACAGCCATGTAAGTGAGCTTGGAATTAGATACTCTCCAGTAAAGCCTTGAGATGACTGTAGCCCTGGCCTACATTTTAAATATAGACATCTCTGAGACCACTTGAAGTATCTAGGCAAACTATCAAGCTATCAGAAAATGCGTCAAAATAAACAGTTGTTTAATGTAACAGCATACATCTACTGGACAGAGAAACTAGAACCTGGACTGTCATTCAAAAGAGCATAAAACATAAATCTCCAACGCGTGAAACCTCTAGACCAGAAGCTGGCAAACTACAGTTCACAAGCCTGTTTTTATAAAAAACATTTTATTGGAACAAAGCCATACTCATTTGTTCACTAAGGTTTGTGACTGTTTGTGCACTATTAAGGCAGAGCTGATTAATTACAGGCCATATGGTCCACCGAGCATAAAGGACTCTACCTGGGATTTTTCAGAGGAAAAGTTTGCTCATCTCTGTACTGGACCCAATTACCGGTTTACAAGAATTAAAAGAAATGTAAGAAACACTTAAACACACCATGAAAATAAAATTAGAAACATCAAAAAATGTGAGTTTCTAAAAGAATACATGACTCTTCAAAGTCAATATTTCAAGAAACAATAGCTCTGTTCTATGTTAAAAGAGACTAAAGAACATAAGCAACGTCACATGTAAATCTTGATAGAGTCCTAGATCCAAAACATATTTTGGAACAACGTAAATAATTTTTGTTTTTACAGAGTAGATGTTAGATGACATTATTTTTAATTTCCTTGGGTGAAATAATAGTACGATTTAGTCCTTATCTTAAGGAGATGTATTATTGAGTATTTAAATGTCCAGTATCATGTCTGCAGCATATTTTCTAACTACTCTCAAAGAGTTCACTAGAAAATGTATTTCTTTATCTAGAGACAGAGCAAGCATGCAAAATGCTAAAATGGATGAATCTACGTCAGTGGACACTCCTTGTACTAGTTGCTTACATTTTCTTTAGCTTTAAGATTTTTCAAAAGAAAAATGTCAGAAAAATACCCTCACTCCAAACACCCAGTTAAGGAGTAATGCAATTACTCAGGAGGTAGTGCTATAAAGCCTCCATTCTTTTCTCCTGGAGGCCTCTGGTTTGAAGCTCTGTGGGCACGTACAGGCCTAGGAAGTTCAGATGAAGAGACAGGTAACAGCCTTGTTTCTCTTTAGCAGAAACACTTGTGTTCTATATATGTTTCTAATTAGATAGGGAAATACCCACACCATAGACATCTAAGAAAGTATATTATCTTTCTACTTGAATGTAGTGTTTCAAACACAAGTAAGAAACACATAAAGACAAAGCCAAATTCTCACTTGAAACATTCTTTTGTATACAAAAGGAAACAGGCCATTTGGAACCAAGTTTCCCCCAGTGCTCACCAGAATATGCCAGAATTGCCAGGCCCCTGAAGAAGCAAGGACGGGGGGCCGAGTCAAGGTCACTTCAACAGGAAAAATTCTTTTCCTTTTGGAGAAAAATCACAAAGCTTGTTTTGGAGGCTTCTGAAGAGGGGAGCAGTGTGGATGAAAAGACCCTATGAAAGCGCCTTTCCCACATTTTCCAACCCTGGGTATCTGGGGATCTATAGCACCAGCGGGCTATCCAGCAGTCTAGGCGAATGTGAACCGTGCAGGCCTGGCATCTCTAAACAGGCCTCTCAGCCTCCTTGACCGAAAGCGTACTTTGATTCCTGTCCTTAATTCCTACCCTTCTCCTGAGCCTCACTAGAGCCCACAGAGACTGGACCAGACCCTCTTGATAAGATTTAGGCTGTGCCTAGGCCGCAACGGAAAAGAATGCAAGAAATTTGTGATTTCACTTCTGCTTCTTGCCTTGACCCGGAAGGGACGAGGATTCGGCGTTCCAGCCGTGACGTAAGTTCCACCGCTTTAGAGCATAAATTGTAGATTCCTCCCGCGTGGATGCGGTTGATCCCCGGGTCGGCTCATGTTAGAGGCCGAGGACAGGAAGAAGCCCAGAGGCCAAGGCTGGAGCTAGAACCAGGTATTTAAGCGGGTCTACTGGTGGAGGGCGGGGCCCATACATGGGTCGGGGTTGGAGGCGGGACGAGGCCCAGCTGCTGTTCCGAAGATGGAAAGTCAAGGCTGGGGTGGAGGCTCACCTCACAGCCTGCGCAGCAAAAGGTTTTCTACCTTCCTTTCCCCACATTCCTAGAGTCTTTACAGTGAGTTTCCCATGTTGGTAAACCTGCAAAGCCGTGAAATAGTCTTGTCCTCCATTCAATCAATCCCGTATGTAGGGCTTTATTTGGACACCAAGCCAAAGTGTCCTCATTGATATTTTGCGTTTTCAGTGGAACATTTTCTGTAAATTTTTTATTTTTTTCTGTTTGAAATATGTATTTCTGATTTTATTTTTGTGAAATAACACTGATGCCAGGCATTCTTCACTTATTTAGGAATGGTTCTAAAGTTTCTCTGGTAATCATGTTCGCTGTGGTTTTCACTGGATGGCCTTTGTAGAGTTAATAAAGATCTTTTAAAACACAGATTTAGTAACACAGTTAATCAAGAGTTCATGTGCATCGTCAAATGTGTTCTATGCATGTATTGAATTGAAATATATTTAGCTCTAATATTTCATCTTTTACTGTATAAATCATTTAATTTTTCTGTAGCCAAAGAAGTCTGTTTTTTAAAATAATAACCGGATTTCCTGCTTTGCCTTAAGTCTCTGCCATCTCTAGGTTATATACAGACCATATAATTTTCTTCTTAAATGTATTGTATTTAAAGACACTTTAATCTTTAATCATTGTGATTTGCTAAATTGAAAAGAAGCTGAATTTTATGCTAAGATCCTCTAACTTGGAAGTGAGAAGCAAGGAGTACAGTTGAAATTCCTCCTGAGGAGAGGAAAGACCTCGACCCTTTCAAGGACATTCACTTGTATGTTTTTCCTCTTCCATTAATATTATCAAATCCTCAGAGATTCAGATGGCATAGACCAATTGGCTACTTATGAGTTTTGAGCGTTGAGCCCCCAAGGTCATACAACTCTAAATAATTGGCTGGTGACTCCAGCTTTTTACTTTGTCAGTTCTACTATTGTACCTCTGAGCCTGTCTCCTCCCTGATGGGCATTTGCCTCAGACGGTCTCAGCGTGAATCTGTCTTCCTCCCAGCACTGAGGAGGAACCCTGAGCCTTCGTCACACATCAGGCAGGAGAGGGGCAGTGAATCCATCCTCGTTGGTCATGCTCCAACAGAGATGCAGCCCATCCCAGTAAGTGCTGTGGAAGATGGTGATTGGGGCAGGGACTGTTGGGGGAATTATTTCCTCTTCAAGAAGACAAATATGACAGCTGTACTAGACAGATGGGCGGGCATCAATATATAAAATTTCAGATCAGACACCTATGAAGTTTATGTTCTTGGTTCTGGTGGAGGTATGAGAATTCTAATTCAGAGTTCTGCCCCTACTGTCACTGGTTCTGGCTCTGATTGGCATCTCCCCTACCATAGAAGCAAATGGGTCTCTTTAAACTTTCCCCTAGGCACTTCAAAATGGTCATGAAGGCAATAGTGAAGATGAAGAGGAGGATGACATTAATCATAAGATCATATTTATTGACGGTTTCCTAAGTGAAGGATACTAATGTGTGTGTTTTATATATCTTTTTGGATTTCTTTTGCATAATGTCTCCCAAATTATAAGTGTACACATTATTATTGTTTTATGTAAGAGGAAAGAGTGGCAGCATTTTATGTTAATTTTACCAGGTTGTGAGTTAGAAAGAGTTGCTGCCATGTTTGAGTCTGGGCAGTCTGATGCCAGACTCAGGGTATTTGTCCAGTCTTCTCACCTGCACACCCAAATAGACATTTCAATTCCCTGTCAGTCCTGGCAGAGACCCCTTCTCACTGTGCTCTTTCTTTTAGGGGTTTCTGGTAAAACATAGTGGAGAGCAGGAGGTAGCACTTGCTGCATCAACTATAGGAAAGGTGGCTGAGATCACACGCAATGATGACAGTGAGTTGGCACACAATAATTTAGGGTAGATCTCTCTCTCTTGCCCCTTCTTCTGGATTTCACTTCACCTGTCCACTTACTCCTACATTCTTATTATTAGCCTACTCAATCACAGAAGGAAACATAAAGTCAGAGTCTTGGGGTCCATTCCTACTCAGGAAATGGAAACAGTTTAAAAATGTATCTCAGATGTACCTGTGGTTATGACATCTGTTCCTTTGCTTAAAAGTTTCAGAAAGTCTGGAAACGATGAAGTTGAGTGCATGGGACTCAGAGACTGACAATTTATTTTGAATCTTGCCTTCTCTCTTATTATGAGTGTTATGAGGCAAGTTCTTAGCATCTCTGGGACTTAAGCTTGTCCACTGAGTTGGTTCCTAGTTAATACAGCACCACTGAATAAGGATTAAACCAATAATAGATGTCCTATCTGCAAGAAATATGAGACGAATGTACAAAGTAAGGCCAAAATAAATTTTAGATATTTTATTAGTAGTAATGATAAAGCTAATTCTCATGTCATTTGGCTTAAATATCTGGTGACCTGAAGTTATGGTTTTCCTACATTCCTGACAGGACACTTTATTATTGTTTATACATCATTAGTATTTGGAGAGAAATGACTGAGTCACATATATTTATGAGCCTCTATCTTTTTGGCACAGAGGAGGAATTGAAAGCAAAAAAGCTCTCAGTTAAATATTGAATAGACCCTTCCATTCATTGAATGACCTTCTATTCATAGAAATAATGAGTGGGCAATGTGGCTTCCACACATTTGACCATTCATGCCTTTTCAGGAATGTCCCATAGGACTGGAGACAAGATAAGATAGTGTTTGTTTGTGTCTATGTCATAGACTTTCTGAGGGACCTATTTTTTTTCCCATTTGATGGTATCTACAGCATTCAGTCATCTAAAACCATTGCAGAGGTTTTCACAAATCTGAAAAAAAGAGGCAGAAATGAAGTAGAAAGTAAATCAGGTGTAGGGCTGAGACACACTTTAGGGTTTCAGGTCATTTTATGCTCCAGTGTGCAGAGACAGGATAGGCTCTGAACTCTGTGCCATATAATCCATAAAATGTCATTAAATTTTTGGATTGTATTTCGTTAATAAACACGCTATTCCAATATGATTGAAATTTTTGTTAAAAAATTAATCAAATATTTATTCAGTTCCAGACTTCCCTTAGGAGTCACACATGTTCCAGAGATGGGTGTTAGAGTCTCCATTTCTAAGAAGGAGTAGAAACACAGAGAGGTTGAGAGATTTACACACACTTCACACGTGGGCGGTGAAAGATTTGATACCGACCTTGATATCAGTTTCCCCACATTAAACCCAGCATATATGGGGTTAAAACCAAAACACTCATTCCCTGCTTACTTTCTGGCTTCCTGGCTCCAGAATCCACT
The DNA here is from genome assembly GCF_021613505.1 of Equus quagga. Classification (NCBI taxonomy): domain Eukaryota; kingdom Metazoa; phylum Chordata; class Mammalia; order Perissodactyla; family Equidae; genus Equus; species Equus quagga. Next base: position 90,176,345 of record NC_060280.1, read on the forward strand.
ATCCTCCATGGAGACAGACACCGTCAAGGACAAGCACCTGGACTATCTCCTCCCGCAAAGAGATATGGGCTGGTGGGAAAGCTGCTGACCAGCAAGGTCATGAGCTCCCTCCTCTCTGCAAGTAGTCTCAAGGTCAAAGACAGGCTGGTGGGAAAGCTCCGACCAGCAAAGCCATATGCTCCCCCTCCCCTACCTAAAACCCCAAATAAAAGCCCTTCCTTTTAGCTTTTCGGGGAGTTTGGGATTTCAGCGTTAGCTGCCCTCTCTCCTTGCTCAGTGCTGTGCAAAAATGAAATTCCTACTTTCTTCCACCACACCCGGTGTCAGAGATTGGCTTGCTGCACAATGGGTGAGCGAACTCACTTCAGGTTTGGTAACAGATTCATGACTCAAACATTGATCTCCTTATCCCTGCACCCCTTCTCTATCACCTCCACTGTAACTAAGGCATAGTTCTTTTCAAACCTACTTTGGTCCCACGGGAGCAAATGGAGATAGAGAAAGTGATTCATCCTCTTTCGGTTCAGTGAGTCCATCTGTGAAATACGGTAATGAACTACTGCTTTATAGAGGCAATAATGCATTAATGTGGTGGATTATAGGGTTTTCTATGAATAATCATGCACTTTACAATCAGTTTTGAAATCTAATGTACAAAATATTTTCTGTACAAGATGAATATTTAACGTGGATCTATCGTGGAATCATTATCACAAGTCAGACTTCAAGGATATTTTCAAATGTATACCTTAACAACTAAAGGATGCAGTTGATAGAAAGTGGTTTTAGTAATGGGACAAAAAATATAGGCAATTATTTATTATTAAAATTGAACATGCACCTATTATTTACAAATTTTCACTTGTGTGATATAGAGAGGTACAAGATTTTTCATAGAATTGCTCTAAGAAGAAAGTGATATAAATAATAATATGATATAAATATATAGAATTTAAAATAAATATTTATTTAATATATCAATATAGTATATTAAATTGTAAATATTACATTATAAATATATATTAAATTTTTAAAATTTATATTAAAGTATGTAAGTATAAACTTATAAATTGAATAAAATGATGTCTTCCCTCACGTAATGTGTGCATCAGTAAAACGTTTGAAGTAGTTGTATGTACTTCACAAAGAGACTTACACACCATGTTGTCATAAACAAGTACATTTCGGCAGCAACATGTGTAGTCCACTGTTTGGGTAACCTTTTAAGAAAACTGATTATGGATACATAAATCAATATTGACATTAAGGAAACATTGACAAGATAATTACCCATCAAATTCATGACACTGGTTGCCTTTGGAGGACAGGTTTGCAGAGGAACATGATTGAGCCAAGATACCAAGAAACGTCAAATATTATCAGTCACGTTTCAAATCTCTATAAAATATGAGACCTGAAGCAAGTATTATTAAATGTTTATATCTTAATATTTGTGGTAGGTACTGATGATAGCAATGATAGGTAATATTAATGGAGCATTTCTAAATGTTGAGCAATATTCTAACGCAGTGTTCTTCAGCCCAAGCTGCACATTAAGATGACCAAGAACCTCACATGTAGAGAATTTGAGTTAATTGGTTCTAGGCTAAGGCCAGTGTATCTGTATATTTTAAAATAACCACAAGTAAGCATATCAATCAACTGGAATTGAGAACCACTGCTCTAAGCAATTTAAATGATTTCTTCCTTACAATATTCCCATATGGTAGGTTCAACTATTATCCCAATTTTACAGATGAGGAAACTATCTAGGAACATTTATATATATATTTTTTTTATTTTTCATTTGTTCTCAATTAAATCGTTGTGTGATCTGCCAAAATAATAAACCTGAATTACTTTCAGCTAGCTGAATTTATAGAATTGCAATCCCTGTATCACGAAAAATTAACATCAAAATCTACTAACTTGACCTAAGAAAGCTGGGCCTTAAACCTGACCATGGGACTTCCCCTAGTGCTAAACTCCTCAACTGTAAAAAAGAGGGCTTATGATCAGAAAGACAAGACCAACAAGTATTTGAAAAGGTACTCAACTTCACTAACAATCAGGGAAATGAGAATCAAAATCACAATGTCATATTGCCTCACACTTGTTAAATGGCTATGATCAAAAAACAAAAGACAATAAATGTTGGTGATTTTGTGGAGAGAAGGGAATCCTGGCACACTGCTGGTCAGAGTGAATACTGGTATAGCTATAATGGAAAACAATATGGAGGTTCCTCAAAAAGTTAAAAACTACTGCTAATTAAAATGGAATTATCATATGATCCAGCAATCCAACCTCTGGGAATATGTCCAAAGGAAATGAAATTAGTCTCTAGAAGAGATATCTGCACACCTGTGTTCATTGCAGTATTATTCACATTAGCACAGATATGCAAGATATCTTTGCAAAGATAGTAAAGTGTGTCTGTTCTAAGATAAATTGATAAAGAAAATGTGATACAGACACAAACACATATGCACTGGAATATTATTCAGCATAAAAAAAGAAATCCTACCATTCATGACAACATGGATGGACCTGAAGGAAATTATGCTTATGAAAATACTTCAGAGATAGCACGACAAATTCTGTATGATCTCACTTATATGTGGAATCTAAGAAAATTAAAGTCATCCAACCAGGGATTAAAACTGTGCCTGTCAGGGCCCGAGGGGTGGGAGAAATTGGGAGATGTTGGTCAATGGGTACAAACTTCCAGTTAGAAGATGAATAAGTTCTGGAGATCTAATGCACAGCATGGTGACTATAGTTAATTATACTGTATCTAATAGTTGAAATCCACTAAGAGAGTAGATCTCAAGTATTCTCACCACACATCAAGAAAAAGGCAAGTATGTGAGGTGATGGATGTGTTAATTAATTTGGTTGTGGTAATCATTTAATATCTATATTAAATCATCACATTGTACACCTTAAAAAAACCTGCATGTTGTATAACCTAAATGTATACAATTTTTGTCAATCATACCTCCATTAAGCTGGAAAAAAAAAGGAAAAAAAAACAATGAAGCAGTATTATCAGGCCACTACAGAATGGAGTCCAAAAAAAACAGAGTGGTTTCACACACCAAACCTTTTACTGAGATTGTATGGAGCTGACACAAATAAATCTGTATAAAATTTTTTTAAAAATTTGGTTTCTTAAATTTCATTATTGTTTAATCATTGACAGATGCTCTGTACACTACCACCATCTTCATAGTCATAAATGCTTATGATTATGTGCACTTAGATAAACTATATTTACAAATATTTGAAGTACATCAAAGCCAAAGATAGGAATTATATAAGAAATGACTTTCAAAAGCCAGTGTCATATTTAAGTAATCACTTATTTCCATGAAGGAGGGGAGACAGAAAACTAAGAATGATAAAACTCATGAAAATAACTATCATATAAAAGTGTTTTCTCTTTAAAAACATTCAACTTTAATTTAGAATCCAGATTATGCGGTCTGGCCTTTCATAGAGTGTTTTTATAAATATTCGAAACGAAGAATATCTAGCATTGTATTTGAATAAAATAAGGTATATTTAACTACTTCTTAATTTCTTTAAATTCAAATGATTTTTTTTTCTCAAAAGGGGAAGGGTATTTCTTATTCTATATTTTTCTCAAAGAAGTAGGCTGTATTTTACTGTTGTGAACTTAAAAAAGCAAATTCAACTGTTATTTTACCCTCAAAATGAGTTTATTCAAGAATAGCCAAAAATAGTGCAACCCAGGATGTACATGATATGGTGAACCATGGGCAAATCTGGGGAAAGAAAAGTGTGAGCTGCATTTATAGAGTCAAAGGGGGAGTAGGGAGGGGCAGATGTAAATGAGAGCCTATTAGGGGAAAATAACAATCTAGCATGACAACAGCTCCTCACTGGCTGAGCTGTGACATTTCTCCTTGGTTGGTTTGTTGCCAGGTGGGGAGAGAAATCTTTAGTAGTAAAGCAATTTCTCTTCCTGTGCAAGATGCAAGCTTAACTCTCTTCCTGTTTGATTTAATTGCCCATGTGTGTAGGGCATGAGAGCTCCCCTTATAGGCCTTCCTACTTCAATTTACGTTCATTTTTAATTTCCACCCTGTGATCATGAGTTTATTATCTCTAATGTTCTTGCTCCTCTAGTTCTCTTCAGTTGAGTTTCTCTAAAGTAAGTGCGTATAGAAAGAGATGAATAACTCAGAAATCAATGAAGAAACCGTTCTAAAAAAATTGAATTTGAGGCAGTAAGGAATATCGCTTCAAGTACTGGGATGTTTGACCTTACAAGTGAATTGCTTGAATCCAAAATAGGGACACAGTGCTGGGTGTCCATTTACTGTTTTCTTTTTTCCATCACTCTTTTCTTTTTCAAAAGGTGTCCAAGCTACATAGAACCACAGAATCTAACAAGTGTTTCAGAATTCTTCCTCATGGGCCTCTCAGATGATCCAGAACTGCAGCCTTTGCTCTTTGGGATGTTCCTGTCCATATACCTGGTCACCATCTTGGGGAACCTGCTCATCATTCTGACCATCAGCTCTGACTCCCACCTCCACACCCCCATGTACCTCTTCCTCTCCAATCTGTCTTTGGTTGACATTGGTTTCATCTCCACTACTGTCCCAAAGATGATTGTGAACATCCAAACTCACAGCAGAGTCATCTCCTACGTGGGCTGCCTGACACAGATGTCCTTTTTTTATCCTTTTTGGATGTATGGATGGTATACTTCTGACTGCAATGGCCTATGACCGGTTTGTGGCCATCTGTCACCCTCTGCACTACTCAGTCATTATGAACCCACGTCTCTGTGGCTTCTTAGTTTTGGCATCTTTTTTAATTAGCCTTTTGGACTCCCAGATGCACAATTTGATTGTATTACTACTTACCTGCTTCGAGAATGTGGAAATTTCTAATTTCTTCTGTGACCCTTCTCAACTCTTCAACCTTGCCTCTTCTGACACCTTCACCAATAACATAGTCATGTCTTTTGTTGGTGCCATTTTTGGTTTTCTCCCTTTCTCAGGGATCCTTTTCTCTTACTATAAAATTATTTCCTCTATTCTGGGAGTTCCATCAATAGCTGGGAAATATAAAGCTTTCTCCACCTGTGGCTCTCACCTTTCAGTTGTTTGCTTATTTTATGGAACAGGCCTTGGGGTTTACTTTGGATCTTCATTGTCACCTTCTCCCTGGAAGGATGTGGTGACCTCAATCATGTATACCATAATCACTCCCATGCTGAATCCCTTCATTTACAGCCTGAGGAACAGGGACATCAAGAGTACCCTGTGGAGACTCTACAGCAGACTAATCTAATCTCAGTATGTATGCAGTCCTTTCTGGAGTGTGGGTTGGAAAAATCCGCAAAACCAAACATGTAGACCAGCCAATACTTGTTCCTTGGTCATATTATTTTTTTCAGTATCATGGTTTTCATTCCTCTCCATGTTTCATATATGAATGTTACTTCCTTTGATTTGCCCTTCATTGGACTAGGGGACTGTTCTGTGATCCTTTGTACATAATGAATGCATGAGATATTTTCCTCAGTGACCCTGGTATCAGATGAAATGCACATGTCTCTTGTCGCATACTTAAATTTTACATCCTTTTCCATGTTTCCTGTGCATTTTTCCATACAAATTTTGAATCCGTGAAATCTGTTTATTCAGGAGATGTCTGGGGATGCAATTCATTGGTCCTCAAACATGGATTTTATAGGAATCCCCTGGGGAGTTTTATAAATATTGATGACTGGGTCTCATCACCAGAAATTCTGATTTAATTGGTCTAGTATGCATCTAGGTATGAAGATTTTTAAAAGCATCCAAGATGGTTCAGTTGTGAGTTCCTAAAGTGGTGAAGCTCAAAGGGGCAAGTTATAAGAGAGCTTATTCTAACTCCAGTAATCTGATTTTCATCAAATACACTATACTTCCACACTGTAAGATTTCACTTGTGCTCATTATTAAGGTATTATTTCTCTATTTCAAACTCACCCTTCTATATTATCTTATGGTGCTAAGGTAGGTGTCTTAAAATCACTGCTCTATTTTCCATCTGGCTTTCCTGTTACATACGTTTAATAATGGCCTGTTAATTTCAACACACTATAAAGTTAATTACACGTCTAATACCCATAAGCCCTTGGTATTTATTGGCTTCCATCTGGCACCACATTGTTCTCTTTTTGCCTTTGTCCTGCAGTATCTATTTAACCAACTTCCTATACTCAATTAAATTCATTGAAATAATTAGCTTGGTTTTATTTTTCATGACTGACTCATGAATGATAAATCATAGTATGGGGTAAAAGGTATATTATGAATTGCATGCAATTAGAACATTGAAAATGTGCTCATAATATAAAAGTGGTTTAAAATATATATCTTTGTTAAGAGTGTACAACTGAGGTTGAAGTACTAGTATGACATTGCTAGTTGATGTGTGGCTCTATTGGTATCTGAAGATTATTAAACCACAAATTTCATCATAAATGAATTGAACTTTATCTTCTTTTACTTTACTCCATGCAGCAAAGGTCCATATTGTCAGCAAACATGAACTCTTTCCTTTCTCTAGTAGCAGCCTGGTTAGGGTTTCACCTTGTTACCATACTTCCCTCACTTCTTTCATGATAATTCAGTCTTTGGGGTCCATTTGTGTTCTTCAAAATGAGTAACCCTCTTTCCTTAGAGATGTCACCCATAGTTTTTGGGTAGTAATCTTGGTCCTCTGAAAACCTGTCCAAGAACTAGTTGAATTTACTCTGCCTTTTACCTCTAAGGTAAATCACCTACCAACTACATTGATAAGCAACTTTGATGTTGGAGAAAGGAATGAACTTGATAGATGATTAAGCCATAGTAGTGTGTGGGAAGATATCACCCAATACAATTACTACATTTCTATATTTGCGTATCCACTTCTGCAAGCCTATATGATAATCAAAGGACCTTGAAAAGTGGGAACTTATCTTGCCTTTTGATGTCAAATTGTAGACTTCCCTTAGTGTAGCACGTTGTGTTTTCTCTAGATTTAGATCTATAAGAGTGTTAATGGTCTGATAACACTAAACATGGTGTGACAATACTTAAATAGAATATGAAACACAGATAATAGAAAGAATGTGAGATACGAAGTCACTCCACTACCCAGATACTGGCTCAAAAATTTGAAACCTTTGGCAACTCAGTGTTCCTTTCTGAGCCTCAAAATCCTCAGCAGGAAATTAAAGTGCAATAGTGTTTATCTTTCAAAGTTGTGCAACAATTATATACAATTGTGTCATGGAGCAGTCAAACAGTAGTTTCCCATCAAACAGCAAATCCTATTATAACATTAAAGAAGTTAATTTAAATAAGCATTCCAGTAATTCATAAGTAACCTGATGTTACAAACTGTGTGACTTTGAGTATGATACATAACATTTCTGTTCAAATGCCTTATCTGTAGAGTCATGAAAACAAGAGCAGTTAACTGAGCTTGGTTAAGAAGATGCAATCAAATGGACTGAATAGAACACTATTTAGTATATAGTAGTGGGTCAATAAGGGCAAACTGTCCTAATCAATAATTAACAGGCCAGTGGACAGTTTAAGCATATGGGCTTTGTAGGCTGAAATTAGATTTACAACATCAGCTCCTCTAATTTATTAGCTGAGTACTTTGGAATATATTTTTTTAACTCTCATGGCCTCTAATGCTTCATTTTTAATGCTATTTAGCTGAGAGTACTCTAGGATTAAACAGATAATAAACACATGGTAAGAACTAAATAAATATGATTATTGTTTTCATCATCATCTACCCTAAGGTTGATGTGTTACTTTTTTCAATTTTACTGAGATATGATTGACATATAACATTGTGTAATTTTAAGACATGCAATGTATTGATCTGATGCACTTAAACATTGAGAACTGATTACCAACATAGAGTTAGCTAACTTGTCCATCATGTCACATAACAACCATTTCTTTTTCATGGTGACAACATTTAAGATCTACTCTCTTAGCAACTTTCAAGTATATAATACAGTGTTGTTAACTACAATCACCATGCTGTACAATAGATCCCAAGAACTGATTCATCTTATAACTGGAAGATTGTACCCTTGACTAACATCTCCCCATTTCCCCACCACAATTGTCTAGTAGCCGTCATTCTACTCTCTGTTTCTGTGAGTCTGTTTTTTTTAGATTACACATATAAGAGATATGCAGTATTTACCTTTCCCTGTCTGACTTATTTCACTTAGCTTAATGCCCTCAAATTCCACTGATGTAATCACAAATGGCAGGATTTGCTTCTTTCTCGTGGCTGAGTAATATTCCATTGTATATATACACAGCACATCTTCTTTATCCATTTATATGTTTACAGGCACTTGCGTTGTTTCATATCTTGGTATTGTGAATAAAGCTGCAATGAACATGGGAATGCAGATATCTCTTCAGAGTCCTCATTTCATCTCCTTTGGATATATGCACAGTAGTAGGGTTGCTGGATCATGTGGTAGTTCTATTTTTAATTTTTCAGGCACCCACATACTTTTTTCCATAGTGGCTGCACCAATTTACATTCCCACCAACAGTGCACAAGTGTTCCCTTTTCTCCACATTCTCACCAACATTAATCATGTCATTTTTTGAAGATAGCCATCCTAACAGGTGTGAATTGATATCTCATTGTGGATATGATTTGCATTTCCTTGATCATGAATGATGTTGAGAATCTTCCATGTACCTGTTGCCCATGTGTTAGATTTTGGAAAACTTTCTATTCAGTTCCTCTGCCCATTTTTTAATGGGCTGTTTATTTTTTTGCTACTGAGTTGTGTGAAACCTTTATATATTTTGAATATTAACCCCTTATCGGATACATGATTTTGAATATGTTCTCCCATTCTGTAGGTTGCTTTTTCATTTTGTTGACTGTTTCTTTGGCTATGCAGAGGATTTTTAGTTTGGTATAGCTTCACTTCATTATTTTTGCTTTTGTTGCTTGTGCTTTTGGTGTTGTATCCAGGAAATCACTTGCAGACCGATGTCAAGGAATTTTTCCCAATGTTTTCTTCTGGGAGTTTTATGGTTTCCTGTCTTGTGTTTAAGTCTTTAAATCATTTTCAGTTCATTTTTGTGAGCAGTGTGAGATAAGGGACCAATTTTATTCTTCGGCATGTGGTTATCCAGTTTTCCCAGCACCATTTATTGAAGAGAATATCCTTTCCCCATTGAGTGTTATTGGTTCCCTTGTCAAATATTAGTTGAGTGTATATACAGAGGTTTATTTCTGAGCTCTCAATTCTGTACCATTGAACTCTCTGTCTATTTTTATGCAAGTGCCATACCCACTCATGCTAATATTTGTGGTCCTGCTCTTCTTCCCTGTTTCTATCTGTGTCTATATGTCTAAGCCTTGCCATTCTCTGGGTGGGGTGAAACTAAGGCAGGTCCTTTGTGCAGGGCACTGAAAGGGTGGGGAAGCTGCTTATCCACCCCACAATCTCTTTCGCAGTGAGAGGATCTCTTGCCAGCTGGGGAGTTTCCTTTTGGTGCTGACCAGTGCTGGGCTGGGGGATGGGATGATGAGGGTAAGTTGAAGCTGTTCTTCCTTCCCTTTTGTGTGTTTATTCTTGGGTGTTTTGTTGCACTATGTGGCTGAAAATTCTTAAGTAGACTCCTGAGCTATCCCAGAACTGTGTTTGTTCATGGATAGCTGTCTAATTGTTGATCTTTTTCAGGGGGACAGACGCTGGGTACTCCTACTTCACTATCTTGGTTTTGTCAAGTTTTCTTAATATCAGTTAATGACAAACCAATATCTGAATTCCTTATCCAGAGACCACTGTGCCAGGAGGACCAAATGGTAGGATGTAGAAGGTTGTAAAGGACCATCATTTCCATATAACTCACTTTATAAACTAGAACAAAACAGACAGGCCAAATGCACTTTTATTTAAACTTTAAGATCTGTGAACACAAAGTAATCTAATCAAAATGCATTCTGGAGCAAATGAGCTATTCTCGATGAGTAGAATTCAGAAGCCACAGGACATTTGCTGAACTGGGGCACAGAATGGCTGCAGCTTGGTGTCATATCAATGGAAGGACCCTGGTAATCTAAAAGAAACCATGTTGGCTTCTTCTGACTGCATATCCTGAAGAAAGATTGTGGATCCTACAGAAATACCAAATCAAAGGCAATTTCTACCCATGTACCAGTTCTTCTGCAAGGAAACTTTGCTGAGAGCATTGTGGTATTATGGATGTGGACTATCTCGGGAAGCAGAGAGTCATCCCCAGAGTCTTGTGGTTGTTATAGAGCAGCATCCTGATAGAGGGTGAAGCCTGCATGGTGGGCAGATACTAACATGCTCCCAACAACTTCCACTTTCATTGTTCATGCCATTGTGGAGAACAATTTCCTTGAATGTGTCTTGGGCCTAATGACTTGCTTCCAACCAACACAACATGGCAAAACTGATGAGATATCACTTCTGACATTAGGGTACAAAAAACTCTGGCTTTCATCTCCCTGGCCCTCGTTTCTCTGTCATATGTCTGTTTGTTCTAATGGAAGCCACCTTCCATGTGTGAACTTCCCCAGTAAGAAGCCCGTGTAATGGAGAACTGAGGAAGACCTCTTGCAAACAGTCCACAAGGAACTGCATCCTTCCAAAACCTATGAGAAGGAGCTTCAAAACAGTTTTTTTTCCCAGGTGAATCTTGAGGGCACTGCAGTCCTAGCTGACACATTGATTACAGTCTTGTTATATATACTGATTTATTTAAGACAAGTAGAAAGCTATAAATAAATGCATAGAAGTCAATAGTTTTCTAGTATATGAACATATATCAGTGAAGGAGAAAAATTAGAACTTATACTGTTGGGGCTGGCCCCATGGCTGAGTGGTTAAGTTCACATGCTCTGCTTTGGTAGCCCAGGGTTCTGCTGGTTCAGATCCTGGGCATGGACCAAGCACTGCTCATCAAGCCATGCTGAGGCAGCATCCCTCATCATGCAACCAGAAGGACCTGCAACTAGAATATACAACTATGTACTGGGAGGCTTTGGGGAGAAGAAGAAGGGAAAAAAATTGGCAACAGATGTTAGCTCAGGTGCCAATCTTTAAAAAAAGAAAAAAAGAAAGAACTTAGGCTGTCATTTAAATAAGCAAAAAAACCCTAAGAAAGGGAATATTTCTCTTAGAGACAGAAATCTTAACTGAGAAAATGGAAATAGTTTCAAATTCTTATTATAGAAGAATAAATTCTCCATAATTTAATGATTAACACAATGAATTTGAAGTTGTCAAAGTCAAAAAGTCGTAAATTAAATTGAAAAAAAGAGTCTGCTCTTTATGTTAATATTTTTGAAATTGGAATTCAGAAATGAAGTGTACAAATGAGCTTTCTTTTGAGAAGAAGAAGGGCCCAGACTCTTCTAAATATATTCAGGTTTCTCCTTTTCTTTTTCTGCTAATATTAGGAAGTCCTCAGAGTTTAGTATAACATGGACTGATTTCACTAATTACGATCTCTGTGCACTGAGCTCTCAAGGCCATATATGAGTGAATAATTAGCCAGTGCCTCCAGCCTTCCAATGTGCTTATCCCAGTTATCTTCATACTTGAATCTCCTCCACCCAGAGTCATCATCTCCATCAGGGGGTCCATGCCTGAGCCTGTCTTCCTGCCAGTCCTAGGGACAGAGCCTCAGTCCTCATCATTCACCAGGCAGGAGAAGGAAGTGGATCCAAACTCCTAGCTTATGACTCAGCAGAGATACAGCATGGACCAGTGAGTACCCAGGGAGATTGTGGACGGGGGAGGGACTATGGAGGATCTTGTTTCCTCATTATCAAGACACACAAAACAATTGAGATAGCCAGATGAGAGGATATCAATATGCAATGTTTCAGCTCAGAGGCCAATGAAATTTATGGGTTTTTTTCTGTTGGGGATTTCAAAACTCTCATTTAGAATTCTGCTCTCCTCCACCACCATTTCTAGGTTCCATAGGCATCGCCCACACCAGAACATGAATTGGACTTCTCAAAAACATATCCTACATTCTCCAAAATGATCATGATCATGGTGGCGATGAGGAGAAAAGCCATAAGGTCATGAAATTTTATTGAGTGTTTCCTGTGACAGGCTTTGAGCAATGTGCTATGTAGATTTTAAATTTTCATCTGTATTATCACCTCCCAAGCTACTGGTGCACCCATTATCATTATTTTACAGTTGAGGAAAGGAGTTCAGAATTTTTACTTAATTTGTACCAGGTCCTGGGTAAAAAGGGGTGAACTCAGGTTTGGATCTGAGCAGCAAGACTCTATTCACAGGGAACAGGACAATGTCTTTCCATACGATTTAGTTTCATGTGGCTATTGACCCCTTGAAATGTGACTAGACCAAACTGAGACGTTCTGTCAGTATATTTCACTTTGAAGATTTAGAAAAAAAATAAAGTAAAATATCTCAATTTTGTATATTGGTGAAATTATAATATATTGGTGAATTATAATAGAAGGTTAAGCAAAATGTTAAAATAAAATAAGAAAACAACCAATCTGCTCAAACTTTCCTTTTTCTTTCCAGGTCACTCCAGTCAGAATTATCAATGAGTCTCATTCATTTCTGATTCCCCAGCACCTACACTTTGGTTTTCATAGCATAGGCAACCAAAACAAAAGATATATGTATAAAAAGTTCTCTGTTAATTATTGATTACCCTTTGTTAATTCACAGGAACACAGCATAGTCAATATGGCTTCCACACACTGAGGGCTTTCCTACCTGGGCTTTCATCCCTTCCAGGGATGGTCTGTATGACTAAAGCAATGAATGAGATTCGTCATTTCCTTCCAAGTGCTCTTTCCAGAGTGGCAAATTAATCAAACCTGAAAAGGAGGTCACGGAAACCTCCAATTTATAGCCAAGTCAAACAAAAGTTGTGGGTAACCTGGGAACATACTACTTATGATTAGCATCTGAAACGGAGTGAGAGCAGTCTTATGGGTTTTGAAACTCCAGGCAGATAGTGCTAGAATTGAATTAAATTGTACGACACTCAGCTGGTGTCCTGGAGAATTGCTTGGTGTTGGGAAAACCCCCCACATTTGGTCAACAGAAATGAAGTATTCTGTGTAAAAATAAAGGAGACACAAGAGGAGGTGAAAAACTGGGTAGGTTTTTCCTAGAGTGCCAAAGACTTAATTTCGGTTTAGTCACAATGCCCATGTCCACTATAGGATTTTTGAGGGCAATAGGTGCTATAGCAACAGGGAATTCAGGCAAGACAATGGTTCCAATGGTGAAGGTGAGGCATAGTGTTCATCCTCTTGTTTTGTGTTCAAGAACCTCCCTAAGGTTACAGAGGATACCTTGTTTAAATTTAGTTGGATCCCCAGCTATTACTGTAATTTGAGACCCAGTATTGATTGAGGACATGAAAGTTTGCCGATCAGAGCATTTAAGCAGTTATTAAAGTTAATTCAGAACCTATGTTGAAGAGATGCAAAAACTAATTGGTGCCCTTTCACTTTTTGTTCTATAAATTCCTTTAGTAAATTGTGGGCTTCCAACTGAATCAAATTGTATATCTCTGTTTCAGTTTTTTGTTTCCTTCCTTATATCCAGGTTTCTTTCTTTCTCTTCTTTTTCTCTTTTTATCGATTTACTTTTATCACTGGATATACTTCAAGAGAGGTCCTCTCCATGCTGCTCATATTTAGAAATTTATTTTTTCCAGAGAGCTTCAAATCAATATCTTCATAATTAGGGACCTCCTCCACGATAATGGTTGTTTTATAGAGTTGATGTACCCTGTGCTTAAATCAGGTTGGAATTAATCCTTTCACTGTGCTACAGTGGTGCCATGGGTGTTTCTCCCTATAACTATGAGGATCTGGATCTTTGTTGGGACAAAGGCATGGAGCAACAGCAGCAGCAGAATATTTAAAGGTTCTGGTCTGTTTTGGGGAGTGCAGATCTCAGCATGACGCAAAATGGCTCCTTTTCTTCTTCTTTCTCTTCTTCTTCCTTTTCCACCACCTCCTCCTCCTCTTCTTATTTTTTCTCCTCCTTCTCCTTCTCCTCTCTCCCTTTTTCTCTCTCGTTCTTTCCCTCTCTCCCCTAATGACCACTCTTTTGTGAGCAACCACCAAATTCACCTATTTCTAGCCATATTGACTATGCTGTGTTCCGTAGGATATAAAGAGTAGAGTATACTCTTTCCCCTGAGTTCCCACAAGGGCCAATGCCTGGCTGAAACACACCACCAATCAGGGTAAGAGTCTTTCCCCTGACCATAGCATCAGTTACAGCTTTATTCTAAGACATACAAATAGGTCAGGGCTGAGACACAAGACCCAGGGCCACATTAAGGAAGGATCCAATCCCACACTCTTGCTTTTAATCGCCATGTAATTATTGAAATATCTAAATTAGCTAAGTTAGATCTATAAGAGAGGATTTGAGGGACTCAACAAAGGCTGCACAATGCAGCGCAGTCCAAAGTGCAAGCTTCTAGCAGGTGGTAGCTCAAAGTGCATACTTATCAGTCCATAGAGCCAGGGAGCAAGCCAGAGCAAGGGAATAAAGAACTCTGAGGGCAGTGGCCATTGTCTCAATGCCCCATTCACTGCATTAAGTGTGGTGGACCCTCTTCAGAAATAACACGGACTCGCACTCAGAATTTGGCTTGGATGTCTAGGCTGATAATGCAACAAAGACAAGCTATAAAAAGTGTTATTTCTCATATAAATATCTCCCTGACTGAGGAGAGCAAAGCATGCCTTCTAAGCTGGTGTTAAATGACTCAAGAGTTCCAGAAACGTGGCTAACTTGGGTTTTTTATTGTGGCCATGGTGTGGGTTCACAGTGAGAGTTCCTGCATATATGTATGGGCCTGCAAGGTTTGAATATCTCGCTGTGGCCAATGGAGGGAAGACACAGGCTTTCTTTTTTTATTGCGATATAATTGACATATAATATTATGTTAGTTTCAGGTGTACAACATAATGATTCAGTACTTAAATATGCTATGAAATGATTACCACAATAACTCTGGTCAACGTGTCACCATAAATAGTTCCAAACATTTTTTCCTTGTGATGAGAACTTTTAAGATCTACTCTCTTAGCAACTTTCAAATATGCAATACAGTATTATTAACTATAGTCAATACACTGTAGATTATATTCCCATTACTTTTATTTTATAACTGGAGGACAAGGTTTTTTATCAGCTTGCCCAGATGTTGGGTGGAATTGGAAGAGAAAGAGGTTCAGTTCAAAAACTGTTAGCAGCCAAACATCACACACAAAAAATAGAGTCAGACACTTTACAGCATAGTTCTTATAGATTGTTCATAAACAGTCTCAGTCAAGGAAATTAATTGTCCTGCATCTGGATAAAATAAATTACATTTGAGTGCTTACTTGTGTCCTTTAATTAAAACAGATTTTTTCTTTAAGGGAGAGGATATTTCTTATTTCTTTCATTTCCTTCAAAGAAGGGAACTAATATGTTAGTGTGATTATGGATTTTTAAAATTTCTAAATATATCTGCTAATTTCTTTAGCTCAGTCTTTCCACAGTGGACACACATAGAAATAGGTGAATGGAGCAAAAGCCAAAGAGAAAAGAGTTCTGAGAAGAATGTGTTTGCCACAACTGAGAAATATTGCTAAAGGGATATGATCTTCAAGCATGAATACTTCATTTATGAACTGCTTGAATCCAAAATACAGACAAAATGATGGGTACCTGTATACTTGTTTCCTTTACATCATCTCTCATTTCCTTTCCAAAATGTGTCTCTGCTATGTGGAACCACAGAATCTAACAGGTCTCTTGGATTTTCTGATTCTTGGGCTCTCAGATGATTCAGAACTGCATCCTCTAATCTTTGGCCTGTTCCTACCTGTGTACCTAGTCATCATGCTGGGGAATCTTTTGATCATACTGGTCTTCAGCTCTGACTCCCACCTCCTCACCCCCACATACTTCTTCCTCTCCATCCTATCCATGGCTGACATCAGTTTTACTTCTACTGCAGTCCCAAAGATGATTTTGGACATTCAAACACACAGCACAGTCATCTCCTATGTGGGATGCTTGATTCAGTTATCTTCTTTTTTGGATCTTTTTGGATGTTTGGACAGTGTACTTCTAACTCTGATGGCCTACAATTGGTTTTCAGCTATTTCTTATCCCCTGCACTACCTGGTTGTCACAAACCCCTGCCTCTGTAGCTTGCTGGTTCAGGTGTCTTTTTTGATCAGCTTTTTGGACTCCCAGCTGCACTGCTTAATGATATCATAACTTACCTTTTGCATAAGTGTGGAAATCCCTCATTTCTTCTGTGACTCTCCTGAACTCCTCAAGCTTGCCTGTGATGATACCTCCACCAATAAAATATTAATGCATTTTATTGATGCTATCTTTGGTGGCGTTCCAGTTTCATGGATCTCTTTACTTTATATATGAATTATTTCCTCAATTTTGAGAGTTCCATCAACAAATGGGAGGTAAAAAGCCTTCTCTACCTGTTGCTCAAACCTGTCAGTTGTTTACTTATTTTCTGGAGCAGGCCCTGGATAGTACCTCAGTTCAACTGTCTCACAATCTCCCAAGAAGGATGTGGTGGCCTCAGGGATGTACACTGTAGGCATCCCTATGCTCAACCTGTTCATCTACCACCTGAGGAACAGGGACATCAAGAATGCCTTGCAGAGGCTGGCCCGGTGACACAGCAGTTAAGTGTACGCATTCCACTTTCATGGCCTGGGGTTCGCCGGTTCGGATCCTGGGTGTGGACATGGCACGGCTTGGCATGCCATGCTGTGGTAGGCGTCCCACATATAAAGTAGAGGAAGATGGGCACAGATGTTAGCTCATGGCCAGTCTTTCTTAGCAAAAAGAGGAGGATTGGTAGCAGATGTAAGCTCAGGGCTAATCTTCCTAAAAAAAAATTCTTGCAGACGCTCCTCAACAGAACAGCCTAGTTTCCCTGCACAATTTAATATCATTTAATTTACATTTTCTTTCTTAAAGAGAGAAGGATATTTCTTGTTCCATATTTTTCTTTCAAAAGTTTGGGGCAGATATTTTACTGTGGTCATGGATTCATTATCTCAAAATGTCTTTGCTTATCTAATATTCTTTGGCCCAGTAGCTCTAAAGTGGATGTGTATAGAGAGGGTGTGGTATCACAGACATCAATAAGGAACGAAGTCTAAAGAGAGTTCACAACTGAGAAATATCTCTGAAGGTACTTTCGTGTAAGGTCCTCAAGTGTGAATACTTTAGTTGTGAAATTTCTTGAATCCAAAATATTAACATTTATCTGGGTGCCTGTATACTTGTTTTGTTTATTCAACACTCTGTTCTTTTTCAGAAGGTGTCCCATCTACATGGAACCACAGGTTTTAACAGGTGTTTCAAATTCTTCCTCCTGGGCCACTCAGATGATCCAAAACTGCAGCCCCTTCTCTTTGGGCTGTTTTTGACCATGTACCTGGTCACTGTGCTTGGGAACCTGGTCATCATCCTGACTGTCAGCTCTGCCTCTAACCTCCTCGTGCCTATGCACTTCCTCCTGTCCAGTCTGTCCTTGGCTGACATCAGTTTCAGCACCATTACCATCTCCAAGACACTGGTGAACCTCCAACACACAGCAAATCCATCACCTACACAGGCTGCCTAACTCCAATGTCTTTTTTTCTTTCTTTTTGGATGTTTGGACAATTTACTCCAGGCTGTGATAACCTGTGACTGGTTGGTGGCCATTTGTCACCCCTGCACTAGCCGGTCGTGAACCTCCACCTTTTTGGCTTGTTGGTCCTGGGGACTTTTGAATTCCCATATGTGTTACTTGATATTGTCACATCTTAGCTTCTACAGAAAGTCAGAAATTCTTCAGTTTTTTTCTGATGTTCCTCAGCTCCTCAAACTAACCTGTTCTGACACCTCCACCAATAACATTGATCTGTTTTCTTGTTGCCATCTTTGGTGGTGTTCCACTCACAGGGATCCTTTACTCTTATACTCAAATTATTTCCTCCGTTCTGAGAGTCTCATCATCAAGTGGGATGCACAAAGCCTTCTCCACCTGTGGCTCTCACTTGTCCGCTGTTTGCTTATTTTATGGAATAGACTTTAGGGTGCACCCCAGTTCCAGTGTCTCATCTTCCCCAAGGAAGGATGCAGTGGCCTCAGTGATATACACTGTGGTCACCCCCATGCTGAACCCCTTCAGCTACAGCCTGAGAAACAGGCACATCAGGAATGCCTTGTGGAGGATTGTCATTGGTATAGCCTAATGTCTATACCTGTGCCCTATTTTTGATTCACAGGACTGGAAAAAGCAGCAAAATCAAACATGAGCAAAAAGAAATTCTGAATTAGCAGTCACATAAAATGTATGTATCCATATGGCTCCCCTGCTTTCTTTTTACAAAATTTTTTCTCTTAGTGTAGCTCTAATGGAGTTGTAAGATTGTTTTGGACTCCCCAGTTAAGTCATAGCCCCTCCAGGTGTATTCATTGTACATCTGTATACCCTTCTCACTTTCCTTAAGCATTATCCAGGACTCTTGGTGATGAACAGTCTTGTTCTGTCATTGCAAAATAATCATACCTCTCTCTTTCTTATTATTTATTATTTCTATACTTGTCCCCTGACTTATTTTCTATGTGTTAGGAGGATCTAAAGCCTACCTTAAGTACCAAGACATCTGTAGTATTTTTCTCCTTAATGATGTCCATCAGATTCTTGAGCAAGTAGGGCAACTATTTAATTTCCTGCTCCAAACAGGGTAGTATTTTTAATTGAAATGGGATACTATTAATATTGAGTGTAAATAAACACTTATCAACTAGAGCTTTTGTAGGAAAACTGGGATGTATGATTTCCAAGAAGAAAGTGGGAGAGGACAACCAGAGCAATGGCAATTCTAAGTTTTTCTGATAATTCTCCTTCCCATTTCATCTAACATAACCCTGGTCATGTTACATAGCCAGACAAAAGGAAAAATACCGTATGATCCCACGGATATGAGATTCCTAGAGGAGTCACATTCATAGAGACAGAGAGTAGAATGGCGGGTGCCAGGGGCTGGGGGAGGAAGTGGGAAGTTAGTGTTTAATGGGGACAGAGATTTAGTTTTGCAAGATGAAAAGAGTTCTGAAGATGAAGGTGGTGATGTTTACACAACAATGTTAATGTACTTAATGCCACAGAACCATGCACTTAGAAATGGTTAAGATGGTAAATTTTATGTTATTTTAACACAATAAAAATTATCTGTCAGGAATTAGAGACATGTTGCTCAAAATGTTAGGTGTGTTACTCAGCTCTCAGCAATCAACCCATATAGAGATCTGCCTCAGCTGCAGAGAGACACATTAACCAAGGTCATGACTTCTTCTTGGAGCAGACCACATCCAATGACTGTTTGATGTGGAGGTGTGAACATTTGGCCCCTTTGCCCTAATTCCAGCCACGGACTTAACCACTCAGCCACGGGGCTGGCCCCATAAGTGGCTTTTTCAATATTCGGTTTCTCCCCATTTATGTGGCAGCCAAATTGACATTTTAGGTGCAAACAAAGCATGATTTCTCCGCTTAAAACATGCCAGTCATCTTCTGTTACTCCTAGAATAAAATTTGAACTCCTTGCCAGGGTCAATAAGTTATTTAGTCTCTCCTATCCCTTTCTAGCTCCATCGCTGGTCCTTGAACCAGCACCATCAGCATCACCTGGGATCTTATAAATGCAAATTTTCAAGCCCCATCCCAGATTTCCTGAATCAGAACATCTGTGGCTGGAACCCAGCTATCTGTAGTTTAGCAAGCCCCCAGGTGATTCCATTTCATGGTAATTTTGAGAACCGTTTGTCTAGACATAGTGCTTTTCTCGTAGTTCTTCAAGCAGACCTTGTTCTTTTCAGCCTGTAGACCACTACACTTATTTCTCTCTCTGCCTAGAATTTTCTTCCCCTTTCCTTCTCAAATTTTCTCCTAAATATTAGCATTTGATAATGCCTTCCCTGACCCTCCATCTAAATTCTCCTAATGTGCTCTCCATCAAGTTAGTCTCTGGTCCTCTTTCACTATCATTAACTTTTGAGTGAACTCACACATTTTGAGTACTGTGAAGGGCAGTCTTTCTATCAGGCTGCCTCAGCTATTCTGTTCCAAATTAAACTGATGCATCAAGAAAATGAGTTTTGCTGCTCTTCCAGTCTGAAGCTTTTTGTGAGATGTGATATTACCAGCTTAAACAGGCAAGACATTGGGCCACTTCAATGCCGAAACAATACTTTGGTAGAAATTTGTTATGAAGTCTAGAAAGTCACTGATTGTACCAAAGGAAAATTGAATCATACTCAAACAGGTAAGAAGACTTTATTCAAGACTATTGCAGTAGGAGTCAAGGCTATTGAAATAAGGGAGAGAGAGATTGAAGTTATCTCCGCTGAAACAAAAGATGGGAGGAGTTTCAAAGTTGGGGTGAGCTGATGGAAAAGTACTGGAAGATGTTAGAGAGAGGTTGGTTGATATGACTAGACCATCTGTGTTTGATAATCCCTGCTTATTGATATGAGGCTCCTACCCTCTCATAGAAGCTGAGAGATACGGACACTACCTTTCTTGATTACATTTCAAAGGGACGGCCCCTCAGGTCTTTAAGAAAGACATTCCTGGGTAGTAAAATTGACAAGATGCTGAGAGAAGATTTATCTACATTTCAAAGGGATGGAGAAAGAATTTGTAATGACAGGTTTTCTAAAATAAATGCTCTAAGAAAAGAGAGGTCATTGGTCTATGGTCAGGAAGAAACCTATTTAAACGTTAGTCAAACTGTGGGGAATGTTAAGGTAGTCTTAGTCAATGGATATCCAACATTTCCACCATTCTTCCAATTTTGAAATGCTTGAGTTTTTGAATATGACACTATACTAAAGCAGAAGTTTTATGTTTTACAAGTATCTTGAGTTTTTAACTCAAATGGTAGCATTAACTGTGAGAGGCAAGGTAGGTGATTGAGCAACAAATCCTGGATGGCAACCATGGTCCATGACCTACAGGGCTCTGTAGTGGTGGTGACAGATCATGGATGAGCAGACATCAACACTAATGTTTGACTTAGGTGGCCAAAAATATCAAAAGCAAGTCAGCAAAAGTCAGATGCCAGCTTCCACAATGGAAAATCATGATCTTCTCCCAGTTTCCAAAGCCAAGCCTGTTTTTAGACTCAAAGCCTAGAAATTAAAGGGCAGATAGGTGCCCCTCTTAGAAGTCCATTATAAGCTTCTTCAAAATGGTAATCTCCCGCAAGGACTCAACTTGGTGGCAAGATTCATCAGACTCCTTCCACCCTACAGTGGACAGTGATTCATCTTTACCAACATGAATAATTATACATTTATGTTTGCCTTTCCTGCCTGCAGTGACTTGTCAAATACCATCTTCCAAAGACTTAACACATTACTCAGTTTCTTTATGGTGAAGAGTATATGAAAATAAACACTTATCAAGAGATCCACTGGTCATCGCATGTTCTGCATCATATGAAGCTGCTCAGCCTCAGATATCCAGAGTGCAGCAAATCTGTGATTCAATTCTTGCTCTCTTGAACTGTAACCCAGTGCTCTCTCCTGACACCATACTTGAAGATATGGCCCTTTTCAGGCAGACTTTGTTATTGTCTGGACTTCTGCATTTGGGCCTTGGTGAATTCACTTGCAAAATGAAGCAACTAGACCGAACAGCCTCTTAGAGCCAGATCAGTTCCAACACTCTGGACCCTGTGGTTTTTCTGTCTCTCATGATAAATTTTCATATGTTATTTTGGAAATGCACTAAACAAACATATGGAGAAAAGTTTAGCTTCACTAATCACCAAATAAATAATTTATCCATCAGTGCATTTTCTGTTTGGACATATAATGTGATCTGATGAACTCTGAGCTCCAGGATTTAAGCTCTGTGAGGGCAACAATTTTTGTCTGTTGTTTTTTTCCTTCCTTCACTGCTGTATTGCATAACAACTACAACATCCTGGCACATTAAAAGTTCTCAGTAAATATTGTCAAATGAATTTGATAAGAACTAGCTATGCTTATTGATAGAATGCAATATTTCATAATTCTTATTCAACTATTCTGAGTCAGTACTTGATGTGGCTAGAATCAACCTGCAGTGCTGGAAATCGAAGCTGAGGTGTAGTAATGGATAAGTAAAAGGACAGAGGAGGGCAGAACTGAGAATAACAGAGAAGTCACATTAAGAGGTTTATAAAGAGTACTCACAGGGCAATTCTGACCAAAATCACATATGGAGGTGGGTGAGGAGCAAAATCCTGTGTGATTAAGAGGCAGAATTTCTTTAGCTAACTGCTGCAGCCACTGTCAGTTCAAAATCCGAGGATGGGTGTTCTCATCACTGAACATAGAGTGTTCTCCTGAGAACTTTTTGTAGAGCCCTCTTGATGTCTCTGTTCCGCAGGCTGTAGATGAAGGGGTTCAGCATTGGAGTGACCACGGTGTACATCACTGAGGCAATCATGCCCCTCCAGGAAGATGAGTCAGAACTGAGATACACACCAAGGCCTGTCCCATAGAATAAAGAAACCGTGGACAGGTGAGATGCACAGGTAGAAAATGCTTTATATTTCCCATTGGCTGATGGGATTCTCAGGATTGAGGAGACAATTTGAGTATAGGAGAAAAGAATGCCTGAGAAGGGAGCAATGCCAAGAAAGCCAGCTACCATATATAAAATGATGTGATTGACAAGTGTGTCTGAGCAGGCAAGCATGAGAGCCTGAGCAAGTTCACAGTAAAAGTGTGGAATTACGTGATTGGCACAGAAGGACAGTTGCAACATCAACAGACTCTGGATCAGGGAGTATGACAAGCTGACAAACCAGGACACAAGAACCAGCAGGCCACATAGGTGGGAGTTCATGATAACTGGGTAGTGCAATGGGTGACAGATGGCCACAAACCTGTCATAGGCCATCACAGTGAGGAGAAAAGTGTCCATACCTCCAAAAACCATAAAAAAATACATCTGGGTGATGCAACCTACATAGGTGATGGATTTGCTCCGTGTCTGAATGTTCACTAGCATCTTTGGGACAGTGGTGGAAGTAAAACAGATATCAGCCGAGGACAAGTTAGAGAGGAAGAAGTACATAGGAGTGTGGAGGTGGGAATCAGAGGTGATGGCCAGGATGATGAGCAGGTTCCCGAGCACAGTGACCACAAACATAGACAGAAATAGCCCAAATAGGATGAGTTGATACTCTGAGTCTTCTGAAAATCCCAGGAGTAAAAATTCTGAAATACTTGTCTGATTTCCTGGTTCCATGTTGCTGACACAATCAGCTAGATGATTGATAAAGGGAAAGAACATGAAATAGACACTGGACGGACTCTAGAGTCTCTCTACTTTTTTAATTTCTTTTTTTCTTAAAGATTGGCACCTGGGCTAACAACTGTTGCCAATCTTTTTTTTTTCTGCTTTATCTCCCCAACCCCCCACCCCCACCCCACCCCGGTACACAGTTGTATATCTTAGTTGCAGGTCCTTCTAGTTGTGGGATGTGGGACGCTGCCTCAACGTGGCCTGACAGGCAGTGCCATCTCCGTGCCCAGGATCCGAACCCTGGGCCGACGTAGCAGAGCCCGCGAACTTAACCACTCGGCCACGGAGCTGGCCCCTACTTTTTTAATTTCTTAAGTGAAGGATTGAGCATAAACACTTTAACATGACAAAATTTAGGAATCTTGCATTCTATTATTTGTTATATGCAACATCCATAATGTTGCTCCACCTCCAGGACATTCATCAATCCTCTTTATCTCTGGCTTAGAATCATCAAATCTTAAAAGTTAAGAGCAACTTTGAACCATTCTCATGCTAACACAAATGTGGAACATGAGCTCCAGTCAAGCTCAGTAACTTGATCTTTGTTGTCTGCCTTTTCTGGGACTCAGGGAAGGGTCAGACATTCATGTCTCAAAGGTGATAAAATTTGAGGGAATATTTCAAATATCTGGATGGAGTATTGGAGGATGAGTAGAATGGAGGTTTACTTCTCAAGGAGAAAAAAAAAAGAAAGAGAGAAAGAAAAAGAAGATGTTTTCACCAAATAATAAACCACGTTCATAAATGCTTAATGTTTCCTGCAACACGTATCATCAACATCCTGCAGGAGCAGGTCCAGATGTTTCCTGGACATTTTCCACTTAACGAAATTGCCTTCATCTGTGAAGTTAACGATTGGTTAAACTGTCCAAGGAAAGCATGGATAGCAAGACCTAAACGACTTCAGTACTATAAGCTGAGATACTACATAAGTCACAGATAGAATTTCGAGTAAAATCCTCTATGGTGCTCATTAAATACTAGAGGGAGAGAGAAAGTGCACCAGGGTGTTTGCATATGAACCTCAAAAGGTGAGGATCAGATGTGGCCCTCACATTAACGTGACATTTAGAATTTGGCTGTGACGATGAGGGCACCTATGTAGAACCCATATGCTGTCTGACTCTCTCCACTCTAAGTCCTGGGGGTCCTGTCCCTAGACAGAAAGGAATGGGTCACGTAGCACAAGGAAGAATAAGAGATTATAAAATGATATTCATTCTTCTGCTTTGCCTTGTTAGAAGTATTTTTGCATACTTACAATTCTGTAATGCCCCTAACTAGAAAGGAAAAATGCCACCACTGGCTGTCATCACTGTCAGTCTTCTTAGGTATAAAAAATGAAAGCAGATAATGTCCCTGGAGTGATAAAAAAAGGCCATATTTTATGCAAATTCTTTAACTATGGATGTTCATCTTTGTTCTGACCTTTGGAGGATGAGCAGTTTACAATCAGCTCTGGTGGTTTCTGACTCATTGGGAGGTATTCTAAACAAATTATCATAATGCATCTCTAAACTATGACAGTTTCTAAAAGATTCTCTTGACTTTTAATAATTGTGGCTTGCTCTCTTCATTCCAATTTGTTTTATTGTGCAGAATAGAAGAGAGTGCATGGGAAATACCCAAGATTCTGGGTCTTCCCTGGAGTGTGCTGTGCATGTTAGTAGCATCAACTGCATTGGACAAGAGGAAACAATGTTATTTCCTACTAGATCTATTGCAGGGCTTCCTTCATGGTTTCCAGCTTCACCTTCAACTCCCCCACACAGCCACTTGATATTTCCAAAATAAAAATCTGATCATATCACTTGCCTACTTAAAATCCTTAGAGCACCTTCCTGCCACTTTCTGAAAACATCCAAAGTATCCTAGCTCCACTTTGACCCTCCTGCCTTATTTCTTCACACTTCTCAAGTCTTACCCTAAATTCTGATCCTTCTGAAAATCTTCCCTCTGCCAATATGTATCATAATCTCTTATGTCCTGGAAATTTTTCAAGACCTTCTCCCTCTGCCTAAACCTGTCTCTAGTATCTTGTCTTAATTCATACTTGATGTTCTGTACTTGGCACAGCTGTCACCTGCTTAGGTGATTCCCAACCTCCCCTGGTTTCAATACCATCTGAGTTCTTAGCACACAGGAGACTCTCCATATTGGGCTGGAGGCTGAATTAATAAATGGAGGAGCATAGAAACCAACACTTTTCCATTGTTGCAGCTCATAGTGCCTGATTCCTGGGTGTCTATGGCCCAAGAATTTTCAGCAACCCTTGCCCTTCAAGAGTTTACTACATGGAGAGGATAAAAGAAGGAAGATGCTGGTGCAAGAAAGGTAGAAAGGGAGGCAGAAAAAGAATATAAATTTCTTCTCATTAAATAGCCAGGACCTCCTGTCAACCATCATTTCCAATGTTGACCCCTCACCAGTCCCAACATTATAGCTTATTCTCTCTTGCTCTTACATCTACCTACTCTCTCACCTGGAATCTTTACCCACAGAGGCATCAGCAACAGCTTTTCCATAGCATTTCTCTGAAATACCTATGTGCATGTCTCGTACTTTCTGTTCTAATTATCTAGAGGCACAAACAGGAAGTAAGTGAGAGACTCAATAGGAAAATTACACATTTCCAAGAAATTTCACAAAGGATTAATTATCTCAAAGTTATTTTCCTGAGATTATAAATGAGGACACTCATCATCTTCCAAATTCCCTTGCTGGAGGTACCTCAACATTCATATTCTCACTTGACCCCTGAATGATGAGAACTTGCCTCCTTTGTACTCTATCCTCAAACACTTGAAGATCCAGTTTCCAGGAGAAAGCAATAGCAGGAAAGTGGATAAAGATTCTTATTCCTTTACCTCTGGTTACAGGACCCTCAAGGCCTGGAAATGAGAGAACCAGAGGATGGGCAGACACTGGAGAGATGCCCCCTGTCTCTTTCCCCCTGGTGATATTCTAAGCATTGCCTTATGTCTGCCCTTCATCCTTTCAGGCTCATATGTAAACCTCCTGGTGCAGTGTCTTTCTTCTTATGAGTATTTAATGAGCATCGTAGAGGATACAACTCAAAATTATTTTCATGACCTTTTCTGACTCGAGGAGTGGTTAAACAAAGAGTCAGCCCCTGAATCTGGAATGTGTTCTCAGGTGCATATTGCTTCCCCTGAGAAAGAGATGTACAGTCCATGCAAACTTTTAAGATTTAGAAAGTAATTATGTTTGGTGAAAGTAAGTTGGTAATTATTTGGCCAGAGAGATGGTTTTATTCCTAGGATAGTCAAATGTTGCCTCCTCATGTTCTAGGATAGTCAAATATTGCCTCCTCATGACAAATAAAAAGATTGAGACAACAAAAAAATATTCCATGAGAAAAATAAAGGACACAAAGGAGAGAAACTGGTGAGAATCAATATTGCTCTGATGGACAAAGCAGGTATGGCTGCTTCAGGGTTTGTGCTTAGGTTCTCAGAATTCAAATCCACTGCAATGATTACTTCTTTTGTAAAGTCCCACCTGGGATTGTAATAGTGGCTGAATTGTGATTCAAATGGTTCATGCAATTATGAATAATAACATTCATCATAGGAAAAAGTTTCCCAACATTAGAAACCTTTTAGGATCATAGGTTAGAAATTATAAGTAGAGAATACAGTCATTTGTCACTTACACTTCCCCATTAATCCATGCACCAAATAAATATGTCCTATTCTGTTTCCAGCGTCTAGTCTTAGTGGGAAATTTCATTGAGGCATTAGGAGGTAGAGAAGAATTGAAATATACTGTTTTCCAGTCACAGAAAAAGTTCTGGAAGACATTCTGCAAGAAGGGCTTCTTTCAGACAGGCCAAGTGTAAACTGTTGGGGATATGAGGATTAATGGTGTGTTTTTTGTCCTCAGGGAGCCCACCTTCCAGAGGTAGAGATGGATGCGGAAACTGGTCATTGTAATACAGTGGACTAAATGCTAAGATAAAGGCAGTCTGCAGAGTAGTGTACAGAGAGGAGTCCAAAATACAACCTGGAGTGATGGAGTCAGGGATAGATTCCTGGAGCTGAGTGAGAAGTTATTTAGGGGAATGATTGAGTGAGTAGGGGCTTTTCTGGCAGAGAAGAGAGCAATGGAAAAGACCCATGAGGAAGAAGTAGCATGGGACAGAATGTTCTTAACAATTTGCTGAAGGATAAAGTGGGAGATGGGAATGATGAAAAATGAGGTTGGAGAGGCAAGCAGGGACCACATCTCCAGGAACCTTGAAAAGGATATTGGATAAAGGATGGGTGCTGTCAGGGACTGCAAGCAAAGGAGCAGCACGATGCATATTACAATTTTCCCTGGTGCATGGAGTGAAATGTGGATTTAAGGCAGGCAAAACTAAGGGCAAAGGGAACTTTTTTGGAATCCTCATGTCCTTAGAGTTGCAGGGACCAAGCCACTTGTTTTATGGAGGAGGAACAAAGGCCAGAGGAGGTGAGGATATAATTCCAATATCTTTATAATGATTCCATGTCGCTACTTAAGGATATGACCTGAAACCAAAGTGAAATTAAGAGGAACTATGGGGAAGGGACATGTGAGTTTCAATGTTTCCCAGAATGTTCCCAGATAAAAAGGGTGGGATGTCAAGAGGGGACTGGATGTTGGACTTTCTTCTGTGCACTTTCCCTCTCTCACCCATCCCACCCCAGTCATTACACACTGCAGTCTTAGATACATGGGAACACAGACCCTCCTCTGTTGAAGGTCTCTAATCAGAACTTTGAATAAGGGTACAGAAGGAGCAAGAAGAGCAGAACCTTTTGGATAAGCAGGAAATGTTCCCAAGCAAATTAGGATAACAGAATTCAGAAAGCTCTGTCTAGGCTGAATGAAGATAGAGGCTCTGGAGTTCTTGGGCCAGGTAATAGGATAAAAGAGCAAGAACAAATACAGACTCCACTGTGAAGGACACAAAGCTCTACCAGTATCTGGTGGCATCCATTTCTATACTCACACTGGTAACTGTGCCACTACATAGTGTGGTCCTGGGAAGTGCTATAGTGTCAAAGAGTGGACCAGTGTTTAGCCTCTTCCTTCCCCTTCCTACATTCTCCATCAGCCATCCACTCACATAATATACAATTGAAGTAAAAACTCACTATGCAATGGCAGCTTCAAACAAGGAGTTCAGCCATTCACTCTCCCAAGAAATTAGCCCCTAGAGCTCCTTCTCCATAGACATCATTGGGTTTCCACTGCCCTGTTCTTAACAACAGTAAATATTCTTTCTATTTGGCCACCTCTTTTCCCTATTTCCCACAACACTTACTGGACCATGCAGGCTTGGCAATGTCGGCCCACCACAGGGACCAGCTCCTCTGAATCTTTCTGTCTTACAGAGGATGAGTGATGAAGGCAGAAGGTCTGTCCCCAAAAGAGCAGAGATACAGAGCCAAGCATGTTGTACAGGGCCTGGCTGATTTCTCCTGGAGAAGGCATGAGTGTCTTGAGCCTGGCACATGGGAACCTTGGTGACTATAAGTTGATGTGTTACAGGTTTTGTGGCCCTGGGGGTTGAATCCCCTGTGAAGCTTGTTAGATAAATTGATCAGCGGATCTTCCGCTCCTGATAGTTTGACTCCTCAAGGGCAGGGACCACACAGGAAGGGGTGTCTGACCTGCCAATTCCTTATCCCTGGGAGACTAGCAGTGGGACCAGTTGTGATTCCTGTCTTCTGGGTCTTTATCCTCTGGTAAGAATCACTCTAGTGTTCCTTGGATCTCCACTTGGGGACAAATGTCAGCATTTTCTGACTTATAGTTTCCTCATCAGGAAGATGGTTGAGTAAGGAATGGTCACAGGATTCACTAGGGTAACGTTTCCAAATGTTAACCTTGACCAGAATGACCTTGAGGATTTGTTAAAACACAAGGTTCTGAGTCCTACCCTCAAGTTTCTACTACCTATTTCAGTAGGTCTGGGTTTGGATGTGATCAGTTTGATTTTTCACAAATTCCAAATTTTGCTGGTCCCCATGATGATCCTTTGAGAATCATTGCCTTAGGGCAATGTTCCATCATTTTAGCTTTATCAAAACTATCAGTTGAGGTTTTTGTTATTATATAGCTTACCATTTTATCCCAGACTTACCTGGTCAGCATCTCCAGGGAAAAATCTGAGAATATACTTTTAAAAGAAAACTACAACAGCTTTATCTTGTTTATATTTTGTTTATATTTTTGTTTTGGATATACACACACACATATATATAAAACAAAATTTGCCGTTTTGATGATTTTTAATGATACAGTTCTGTGGCTTTAAGCACATTCACAATGTTGTGTAACCATCACCACCATCCATTTCCAGAAATTCTTCATCATTCCACAAAGAAAGTCTGCACAGATTAAAAAAAGAACCCTCAATTTGTCTCTCTCCCAAGCCCCTGGGAGGCTTTGTGTCTCTATGAATTTGCCTATGGTAGGTACATCATTTAAGTGGAATCATATAATGCTTATCCTTTTGTGTCTGGCTTATCCCACTTAACATAATGCTTTCAACCATGATGCAACATGTATTAAAATTTCAGTCCTTTTGAATGCTGAGTAATATTCCATTGAATAGATAGGCCACATTTTGTTCATCCTTTCATCCGTTGATGGACACTTGGGTTGTTCCATATTTTGGCTACTGTAATTAATGCTGCTATGGACATTAGTGTACAAGAATCTATTTGAATTCCTTCTTTCAATGCTCTTGAATATATACCTAGACATGAAGTTGATGGATCCTGAGAATCTGCTCTTAAAAGCATACCAAATGATCAGACATTCTAGGAAACACTGTCCTAGGGCATTGAACAATAAATCTTGGAAAGTCCCAATGACCCCTATTCTGTACTTTGGTAGTTCTTAAGAGAAAACAAAAGAGGTGGAACGTCAGGATGTCAGATTAGTGGATCTGATGGTCTTGACAAGGGCTTTGTACCTAGGGGTAACTTATTACTTAGCCAAATCTTTACTGAAAGATTTAGGCCAAGTACTGTGTAAGATCCCAGTGTTAAATGGTAAACAAGACACCAGATGGAATTCCATCATAAAATGAAGAAAGATCATTAGTTAATGCCTTGAGAGAGGGGCATATGTGTTTTCTGAAGAACAATTTGGGTTGAAATGGCAACTTCCATAGTATATATCAGAATTTTGGCTTTATTAAATCACATTAAAATTCTAAAAGTGAGCAAAAAATGTACTTATGATAGGCATTAAAATGAGAGAGGTACAGTACAGTGGGAGAAATCAAGTATAGGAAAACATCACAGGGGTCCAAGACATCCAAGTATCCCCAGGTACTTCTCTCAGAAGCCCAGGATGTGTCTTATCTTCAAATTGCAAACCACCAAGATAAGTGCAGATATCTCTTTGTCAGGAAAGCAAAGGCATGAGTTTACTGAAATGACAGTTATACCCCATTGGTCACAGAGCCAAAACTTGGTTACATAATCCAGTTGCAGACCATGGATCTATTAATTTTCAATAGAAGATGGATCAAGCTGATACAGAAACTTCTGGGCGAGCTATATTTCACTTCTGTCTTGGAGAAGAGTTAATATCCTGATTCCAAGTGACCCTGGAAATAATCCTCCAGTTACTAAAGACCAGTTGCAAGATAATCCTATCCTCATACACCCATCGATAAGGGAAATAACTGAATAAACCGGGAAATCATACTTTGAAATCCTATGCAGCATTTTGATTAAAAAACAGTAAAGCAATATAATCAATAAAATACCATCTGGTTAAAAACACAATACATGATTACACATTTTCTGTGGTTATTTATATATATATATGTGAAAGAATAGAAAATGTGTCAAGCTAGATGAGGGATGGCCACCCTAAACACCCCTTTCTCCCGCATGCAGAAGCTCTGGAAAGTATAATTGGTGCCAAGAGGAGGCTAGGTTGAACAGTATATGAGACAGATGGACCATCTGTTTCCTGTCTCTCCGCAAGGATTTTCTCTCTTAGTATTGGTCAGAGAAAAGAAGAAATTGAATATATTGAGTTGTGGAGATTGTATCTTGCTTGATGTGATGCCTTAGAAACGAGACCTTCAACTGGGGTAATTGTTGTCTATTGGTGTCAGAATGAATTCAAGCCCTGTAGCCTTGGGGACAATTGCATGGACACTGTCAGGAAAGGAACGCAGATTCAGGTGAGCCACAGGCAGGGCCATAATGTTCAGAAACATGGGATGCTATCTGCTTCATGGATAGAAGATAAGGACAGTGGAATCTAGTGGCTGCCTTATAGAACAACCAAAAGGTTTATCATCCTCTCCCTTTCTCTGTCTCTTTCTATGTCCTATCAATTTAAGACCTATTCAGTCATACAGTGATTCTCCATGCAGCTCCCTTGGTAAAGCCATATAGACTCAAATTGTGGCAGGTTTAAAACATGGTTCCCAAATTCTTTGATATTCACCTCAAATGTCAGGTCCCCCATCTTCAATCTTAACCTGTGATGCTAAGTTTGGATCACAGTTGAAACTACTTTACTACCTCTGTGAACTTTGGGTAAGTTATCCAGCTTCTCAAAATGTCAATTTCTTAGTTGTAAATGAGACCAATAATAACTATAATTTTGCTGATTTTTTAAAAAATTGAGAATCAACTAAGGCAATATCCCAGCTATTTATCCCCACGTGACAAACCAAGCCAAAATTTAATGGCTTAATGGGAACCATTTTACTGTGATCTCCTGATTTTGTGGGTCAAGAGTTCAGGGAGGACTCAGCAATTCTTCTGCTCTACATTATATGGTGCTGTTCAGCTAGCAGTTTGGCTGCTTAAGAAGCCTAAAATGATGACAGTCATATCTCTGATGCCATAGCAGAGAGAACTGGAAAGTTGGCCTCCGCTGAGACTAGGGCCAGAGCACCTAAATATGGCCTCTCCAACATGCCAGTCTCAGAGTAGTCAGAATTCCTATATGGTGGCTTAGTGCTGCCAGAGTAATTATTCAGAGTCCAAGGATTTCATAACTTAGTCTTGTAGGTGAGGCAGCATCACTTTTGCTGAACCCTCTTGGTCCATTCCAGATTAAAGGAGAGAACAGACATCATCTGTCTATGGGAGAGAATTTGTAGCCATCTTTAATTTGCTACAGGAAATGAAGGTAAGCTTAGTATTGAGTCTAGCACATGGCAAATAATTAATAAATGTTGGCTCCATTAGTATTGTGATGGTGTTAATCACCATGTGTGCAGAAATACAAATGTGTGAGCAGAAGCAATGCACATAAAGACACACTCAATCATAGAACTAAATTAAAATTTAAAAAGCAATACTTTTAGATCATTGTTATTATCATCATCATTAGGATCATTAGCATTATTTAAGACTACTTTTATTTCATGGTATGCCTAGAGGTGCTTCAAATATAAGCTTCCTGCTTGTTGGTGTAGATGCAAACAAGTTGATCAAAGACATAAATTTACAGACAGCAGAGAGAAAAGAAATTCTTAAAGAAACTACATAAGGAAAACTTGATTTTCCTACTGTATAAAAGTAAAGTTGTAGATACCAAAGGTATAGTGGGCAGGAAGCAAATGTATTAAAATATGAGCCAGGGGCCAGCCCGGTGGTGCAGCGGTTTAGTGCGCACGTTCTGCTTTGGTAGCCTGGGGTCCGCCAGTTCAGATTCAGGGTGCGGACATGGCACCGCTCATCAAGCCATGCTGTGGTACGCATCCCACATATAAAGTGGAGGAAGATGGGCACAGATGTTAGCTCAGGGCCAGTCTTCCTCAGCAAAAAGAGGAGGATTGGCAGCAGATGTTAGCTCAAGACTGATCTTCCTCAAAAAAAAAAAAAAATGAGCCAAGTTTTACCATTGCTACTTACTGAAAGGATCCATTTAAATCCCAGATTCATCATGGACAAGAAGATGTTCTGCTCAGGAATGTTCCCAGCACTCCCATGCAGAATTATAATATTGTTCTCCAAGATTTCAGCCCCTAACATGCAGTTTCTTCCGGTTATTCAATCAAACCATATTCTGGGTGCTTCTGTGAAGAGATTTTGTGGATGAAATTAAGGTCCTGACTCAATGGATCTTAAAATAGGAAATTATCTGGATAATCTTAATCTAATCATATAAACTCTAAAAATAACCAAACAGAGTTTTCTCTAGCTGGTCAAAGAAGAGGAGGCTGGAAATTTGAAGCCTGAGAAAGATTTGGCATACCATTGCTTGCTTGAAGAAGGAAGTGGTAATGTGTTAAGGAATGCAGGGAGCCTCAAGGAGTTGAGAGTGTCCCTTGATTGATATGTACTAAGCAACAGAGACTGTGGCAGACAGATCAGTAGAGCCCAAAGATGCTCATTCCAGAATTCCTGGACCCTTGGAATACATGCCCTGCATGGCAAAAGGAACTTTGCTGATTTGACTCAATGAAGGATCTTGAAATAAGGAGAAGATTTTGGATTATCCAAGTGGGCCCAATCCCAACGTAATCACAAGGATCTTCGTAAAAGAAAATCAGGAGGATCAGAGTGAGAAAAGAAGATGTAAAAATGGGAGCATGTTACAGAGAGAGGGAGAGGGAAGGAGACAGGGAGAGACTGACTACACTACTAGCTTTGAAGATGAAAAAAGTGGATGAGGGACAAAGGAATACCAGTGACCTCTAGAAACTGGGAAAGACAAGGAAATGTGTTTCCTTCTAGAACCTCCAGAAGGAATGCAGCACTGCTGACCTTCTTATACTTCTGACCTCTAGAACTGTAAAATGATAAATATGTGTTGTTTTAAGCTACTTACTTTGTGGTAATTCGTATGGCAGTCATAAGAAACTAATACAGGGGCCTTATTCCTCTAACCACAAAGGACTGAATTCTGCCAGCAACCTAAATGAATTTAGAAGCAATTTTTTCCTATAGCCTCCAGATGAGAATTCAGTCTGACTGGCGCCTTGATTTTGGCATTGTGAGTCCCTGACCAGAGAACTCTCAGACTTCTGACCTACAAAACTGTGAAATTTTCAAAAGTGCATTGTTTTAAGCTACTAAACTGTGGTAGTTTGTTAAATGGCAATAGAAAACTAAGCCTGGTACATCAAGCTGTAGATGAAGGGGTTCAGCATGGACATGACCATGGTCCACTTCACTGAAGCTATTGAGCTACTCTGGGGAGAATCACACAAGAACTGAGGTAGATCCCCAGGACTCTCCCATAGAACAAGGAGCCCAATAGACTTGGCTTTCAGAAGCCCATTGTCACAAAAATGAAATGCATAAGAAAGACCCCTATTTCAAGAAAGAGAAGGCAGACATAGTGACATTGCTACTGAAAATTTAAGCATTTTGAAGAGTGGAAAAATCCCTAAGAAATTATTAGGGACATAAGGTCATGGCAGATCTAAGGGAGAGCAATTTATGATTGAGGTACAAAGACTCCAGATGAGTTGGTTTAAGAAAGAGTGAGCAGGGTGGAAATGGAAGTAATAATTGTAGAATGAATTCTCCAAAAGTTTGGAGCAATATCCAAAGGGGAGTGTGGATCTAAGAATGAGTTTCATTTTAATTGAAAGAAATGGTACTGTGGAACATCCCCATGACATTGGAAATTATAACATTGTACGTAGGCATTTGAATATACAGGATAAAGAAAGCATAAGAGATAGTATAAGTTCGCTGAAAAGTTAGGAAGGAATGGGATTCAAAGTTCAGGTAGAGGTTTTTAAGAGACAGTCATTAAGAAAATAATTATAGAAATAATTATTTAACTACCATGGTGGCAAATGTTGTGATGGATGGTAAGTGTTCAATGAGAGCACATATCCGGTGGGGCCCTATAACTGAGAACTGAAGGATCATGGGTAGGATTCAGCCAAACATCAGCTTGTCTCTCTAACTCCCAGCTCTCTCAACAGGAACTTCTCCATTTTTTCTGTACAATTACTTGATTTATGCTGCCACACATGAAGACTGATGATTGCCAGTCCAATACATTTAACCTCTGAGTTAATAGCACCAATGGGGTGTTCTGTTTGCCCCTAGCCTCAAGCTTTCCAAGATTCAACTGATATTTTACCATCCCTAAAATGTTCTTCCTGTTATTTCCATCTCTTTGAAAGCTAACACCACCAAGTTTGGCATTCATGAATCGTTTACTCATGTTCTCAATCGGGCTGATTTTGCTTCCACTGGAACAATTAGAAATATCTTGAGACATTTCTGGATGTCAGTTATAAGTGCTGGCATCTAGTGTGTAGGGCCAGGGATACTGTTCAGTATCATACGGTACATAGTACAGCTCTCTATGAGAAATAATAAAGACCCAAAATGTCAGTATCGTTAAAGTTGATAAATCCTAAAATACACTGTTGAGGAGTAATATTAAAATTGCTATCTAAAGGATCCAAACCATTCTTTAGTACTTTACAATGATAATTGAAAATATCTCCAAGAAATATTTCAAGATGAAATAAATTCATACATGTGAAGAAATAAACACAGTCCTGATGTGGTAAGCACTTGTTGTGACTACTGTATAATTTTCATTCCATTTCTTCTAGAGAAAACAAGCACACCACCAAATGAAGATGAAAACCATCAACATTTGACAGATGATTTTTTGGGGAGACCACATCAGGACTTAAAATGATAAGTACTTTATATCTAGAGTTAGAAATCTTAAGAATAGCTGCAAAAAGCTGATCAAACAAGGAAATTTAATGGACAATGTATAACCAAGAAAAGTCAAAAATGAATTACTGAGGAGATTATTGACCAGAAACTGACACAAAAACAAACAAAAGAAAAGTCAGAAGGTGCTTTGGGAATAGAAAAAAATCAAGCATATTTTTTAGGGGATAAAAATAAAAAGGAGATTTAAAATTGCAATATTTGCTTTTGGGGCCCAAAATGTCCACTATGTTTTGATGCTAGTGGCCCATCATGGAAAAGATGTTGCCTAGATGAAGACTTTTCATACAGCCCCTTCACGTCCTTGTTCCTTAGGCTGTAGGTGAAGGAGTTCAGAACAAGGGTGACCACGGTGTACATCACTGAAGCGATTGAGCTTCCTTTGGAAGAGTGGGTCACAGCAGAACTGAGTTAGACCCCCGGCTTCTCCTATAGTACAAGTATTTCACACAGAGTTGAGATCCACATGTGGAAAATGCTTTATATTTTCCTCCTGTAGAGGACATCCACATTAAGGAGGAAACAATCTGAGAGTAAGAAGAAAGGATCCCAGTGAGAAGAAACAAACTGAGCAGGACAGGGGCCACATACAATGAAATGTTATTGATGAGGGTGCCAGAGCAGGATAATTGCAGAATGTGAGCCAGTTATCAAAAGAAATATGAGATTTCAGTGCAGACACAGAGAGTCAGCCACATCATCAGTAGAATATGCGACAGGGAGAGAGATAGATGGATCAACCAAGATACCAGGACCAGAAGGCTACAGAAGCATGGGTTCATGATGATCATGTAATGCAGGGGGTGCCGGATGGCCACAAACAAGTCATAAGTCATCATGGTCAGAATAAAACCATCTATTCCAGCAAAAACCATAAAAAATACACCTGAGTGAGGCATCCTACGTAGGAGATGTCTTTACTGTGTGTTTGGATGTTCACTAGCATCTTCAGGATGGTGGTGGAAATGAAACAGATATCTACAACGGACAGTTTTGAGAAGAAGAAATATGTAGGGGTGGGAGGTGGGAGTTAGAGCTGATGGTCAGGATGATGAGAAGGTTCCCAAGCATGTTAACTAGGTACATGGACAGGAACACTCCAAAGAGCAGGGGCTGCAGTTCAGGATCCTCTGAGAGACTCAGTAGGAGGAATTCTGATACTTCTGTGTGGTTTCCTGCTTCCACGTAGTTGATATGTCTGCCAGGGAAGGAGGCAAATGGAATGTTCAACAAACATCCACCTGCCGCCTCAGCTAGTCAGCACCTCTTGATTCCCCCTTTAGGTGGACAAACTTTGCCCTCTGTTGACTCTTTCCAATGACAGTGATTCACTCAGTAAAGTGGTAGCCTACTTCCATTTTAAATGTGTGTAATCCTTCAGACTTTCTTTAATTTAGCAGAAATCTTTTTCTCTCTCTTTATCTCCTACTCACTGGTTTTAATTGTATTTGGATCTATGAACATAAACCACTTTCTTCCTTGATATGATTCTTCCAAAGTTGAAGACATTGAAGATATTCTCTTTGATAATCTCCATACTTCCTTTATTCTAATAACTCCGTAATACTGATGTAAATGTGTGTTACTGCAAAGAATCAATACTGTGACAATTATTTTTTTTATCTAGAACTCTCCCAATGTGCAGTATAGAGCTGTGATTTAGAAAATGGGATCCTGAGCAAGACTTCCTACAATAGAATTTTGCTCCACCAACTTACTATCTGTGTGACTTTGAGAAAATTATTTGATCTCTCCTCACTGCAGATATCTCACCTCTACAATGGGAGTAGTAATTATTCCCTACACAGTAAGACTGGTGAGTGAATTAAATGAGACAATGCATCTAATTTCTCTTGTGATTCCTGTGACATACAATGGACACTTAATAAATGTGAGCTTCTGTTCTTAACATCAAAATAAATCTGACTTGTAAGGCCATCATTTCTCAATATTCCCTTAAAATAGAGCAGTCATCAAGGATGGATTCTGATCATTGTATATGCAACAGGTCTGTTACCTCTTTTGACTGCCATGCAGCACTAATTAATCAAGATCCCTATTACTCCCTCTGTCAGAGCCTGCCTACTAGGTGGATTCTTCTAAGAAGAGGGAAAAACATGTGGACTACACAGATGAGAGGAGGGAACAAAATCACAAAAACATTAAAATAAAATACAAAGAGTGTGTGCTCAGTGTACATGCTCAGAAGTGGGGATGTGTTGTATTGAAAATCAGTGGAATCAATTGCAAAAAATGATTGATAGATTTTATAAAAATATTAAATCATCTACAAATCAAATCACCCCCAAAATTGAAAGTCATATTTAAGATTTAAAAATAAATGTTTATATTCTCCATGAGAGAAAAAGCTTCAATGTTACTAACATCAAGAGAATGCTGACTAGTTGAAGAAAGGAAAATCTTTGAGAGCCAATATAGTCTGCAGATGTGGGTGGAACAGTCTTCCCTGAAATATGAATTTTGGAACTTTGAGAGGAAGAATCGGTAATTCTTAATTAAGACAAGTAAAGAAACAGCAAGCATTTTGGTCTGAGAGAACAGAATTCATGATTGCACTGTGGGTAGATGAGTTGGGAATAGAAGGGACTTGAGATATTAGTGAAATGGAGGACAGATTGTTATAGTCAGGAGGACAGAGGGGATGGGGCCCACAAGTCCAGCATGCAGTACTATTCCTTGATGACTCTGTCGTGTTGGTAATTTTGCTTATTTGTGGGTCAGAGGACATAAGTACTTTGCTCACTATTGTCTTTCCAGTGACTTACATGGTGCCTGGCACATAGTAGGTGTTCAATACAGACAAATGTTAGATGTGTAATAAAGACTGAGATACGACACATCAACTATGACAAAAAGATAGAAATCTTCAAGATCACATATGTCTGAATGTACACACATAATTGAATAATAAAGTTAAATCAAATGTACTCATATCTATTTAAATAGCATAACACACTATGAATAAGTAATTCCTGTTCTAGGAATGGGAAGTTGGTTTAATACTGTGATGTTTGTTAACAATTTATCACAAGAATAAGTCAATGAAGAGAAATTATAACCATAAACACAATACAAAATGCATTTGAGAAAATGTAACAGCCATTGCTCTGATCAGTGGCCTGGACAGACGCTCCTGTTAAAGGAGGAAATTAAGGACAATGTCTTAACTCAATGAAGAATGGTTGCTTATAACTTCAGCCAAGAGGATATTCTACATTAAAACACAAAAATATTTGTGTTAAATTCATGAATAGACCAAGGCAGTCTACTCCAACTTCAATCACTTGAAATTCTTCTGAATATTTAAAGACACTGGTAAGAGGAGAAAAAGAAATTGGGCTAAATATTGAACATCAGAAATAATTATAATATTTTTAGATGATATTGTGAACGCTAAGATGAAACAACAATAATCCATATAGAACTCTCAAGTGCTATCAGTGAGTCAAATCTGCTGCAAAATAGGGAATGCAATAGAAAAATCCCATCATATGAGGAATAAAATGGACATGAGGAATGATAGATCTCCAGTGAGTATTTAGTGAATAAATGATTGGACAGTAGAAATCCAAAAGGAGGCTGCAATTCTGGGAAAGAGTGGAGAAGAGGTGGAAACTCCCTGGAAATTAACTCTTATGGGAGAGAGGCTCTAGATTCCAAAAAGAGAGAGAAGGAAACAGAACAAGCACTGGAAAAGACTGGGTTCAGTGGAAACTAAAGTGCCTTCAAACTAGAAACTTCACCTTTGCAGACTAAATAAATATGGAACTGCCCCAGTCTCATTATTCTAGAGGTAAAGCCCAGTACCCACTTTCTCTCCTCTTTTCCTTCCAACTCTACCAGCTCTCACTGGAATATACCGACCCTCTGTGATGGCTATCACTGAAGCTTTCTGTTCTCTGATGTTTGTCCCTGTGAAGCCCAATGGGGTTGCATTTGACTAGGATCAGAGAATTATAGATAACAGATAAGAGAAACATGTTTAAAGTTTTTAGCATTTCACGGGTTGAATTTTTCAATGTCTCATTAAATACTTTTTTCTATTGACTTTTCTCTCTGCAAACAATTCAGCTTTCTTGGGATACAAAGGCAAGTGAATGGAAAATTTTCAGTCAATGTTGTGTCTGTGCAAGCAGCAAAGAGGGAAATGAATTTATTTCCTTTAAGGAGAAACTCTTCTTTCTTTGATTTTATTTAAAAATTGCAAAGGGTCCCCTAAGAAAAGTTTACTTTCTATAGGAACCAAATCCAGGAACCAACTTTCTGTGATGTTCTTCCCTTGAAGAATCTTGGGACATTTTTATGGATCACTTTGTGTCCATAATGTCATGAAGGCAAATAGATCCTTTTGAATAAAAGTGGGGTGACTAATAGTTTTGGTTTGTTGAAAGGACTAATAAAATGAGGACTGAAAAATATCCCTTGACATTTGCTGGTGACATGGAGTCATTTGTTGATATAAGGAGGACTCCATTTATTACCACTAAATAGAGGGGCAGGGGCAGAAATAATCCAGGTTGAGGGGGATGAATAGTGAGTATTGAGGAAATACAGATGGCAAGTAAAAATCATATATAAAGTTTGACAGGGAAGAGGAGGACAGTGATAAATCATAGCCTAAAGAGAGTATCGAGCATGGGAGAATAAAAAAAAAAATCAATGAAAGACATAGGAAGAAATTTCATTTCAAAGAGAATGATCATATTTCATGCAGACATTTGAATACACAGGAAGTGTTGATACATAAGCCACAGGATGCAGTAAACACTAGACATCAATGACAGCCATAATGTGCTCTATCTCCAATTTAGAGAATACAGGGGTCCAGAAATCAAGTGTTTGAAGCAGAAGCAACACTGTCTAACATCACTCACTGTGAGCCACGTCAGGTTTGTGCTTCGAGTTTCCACATCTCTGGCCTCTGCAGGTTTAGAGGTCTTGACTCTAAATGAATAAGCCTTCCAAAGACATGGCAAAATCTCATTGAACTTCTACTGCCTGGCACTTCAGGTCTCTCATGTGACGAAGAGGTGTCACCAGCCTGGCAGGTGTAATTGACCCAGGTCATCAATGTCATTGTGTGACCATAGCAATGGGCATGAACTTGCACTCTGCTGTGCTCATTTCTCA
Source organism: Equus quagga (assembly GCF_021613505.1). Classification (NCBI taxonomy): domain Eukaryota; kingdom Metazoa; phylum Chordata; class Mammalia; order Perissodactyla; family Equidae; genus Equus; species Equus quagga. The sequence goes on from NC_060280.1 coordinate 90,217,662, forward strand.
GACAGTGGCTGGGAGTAGTCCAGGAGCAAGCTCTGTGCAAACACATTGGTGGATGCAGATTTATCTTGGTAAGTCATGCACCCCCAACAAGAAATCTGAGTGGTGTGACCTTGAGTGAGGCAGGTTCCTTTAGCTACGAGCAATCCTGATGTGAGCTGAGGGCTGAGGGCTGAGGGCTGAGGGCTGTCAGAAGACTGCACCACCTGCATCTGGAAGAATAAGCCCTTAATCCTGAAGGAGGATCTGGGCAACGTAGCACCGCATTCACTAGAGTCCATCCCTTTGGAAATTTCCATCAACTTTTAAAAAAATTTTGAGATAGAATTATTTAACATTACATTAATTTCAGGTGGACAAGATGATGATTTGATATTTGCATATATTGGGAAATGATAACACCAATAAATTTAGTTAACTTGCATCACCCCATGTAGTTACAAATTATGTTTCTTGTGACAAGAACTTTTAATCTACTATCTTAGTAACTTTCAAATATACATTATATTATTAACTATAGTTACCTGCTGTACATTACATCCCTAGGAATTACGTATTTTATAACCAGAAGTTTTTACCTTATTATCACTTTCATTCATTTCTTGCTCCCTCTGGAAACCAACAAGCGGCTCTTTGAATCTGTGAGTTTGTTTTTTTGTTTGCTTGTTCTTAAGGCTGACTTGATCAGCCTTAAATGTATGTTAAGTAACAATACACCATGGGTTAATAATGCTTATCCCAGGAATTTAAGTATGCTTCAACCTTAGGCAATCTATTCACATTCATTTATTGCATAAATACATCAAAACAAAAGCTAAGTTCAATAGGAAGCAAAATGTGTTTGATAATTTTTAACAGCCATTCCTGCAAATTGTGGTGTGTACATATACGCAGGAGGGATGCAGGCTCTTAAAGGAGGAAAAATTAGGATATATCTTTCAAGTGAAAAATAATATGGATTTTTCAATGAGAGAGAGCTTTTGACTGAACATGAAAGCATTAGGAAAAGATGATTAATGAACATGCAAGAATTGCTGTTATGAACTATAAGTATTTAATATTATTTTGATAATTCAAACAAATGCATAAGATGAGAAGAGAAAGGGACATAAGCAGTGTAAAGTCAAAGACAAACGTATCATTATATGTACATAATATTTTGAAGGTGGAGAACCCTCAGATTGCTGAAGATGGAGCCCCAGGTGGATTCTTCATCATCTATTTCAACAAGGCTACTGGGGCATTTTTCAAGTTTTAGCTGTGAATAAGATCCACCTGGGTGGCTTATTAAACACAAATGCCTGAGCCTGGCCCTGGAGTTTCTGATTTAGTAGATCTGGGATGAAGGAAAAGAATTTCCATGTCTAACAAGCTCCCAAGGGATGCTGATGCTGCTGGTCTAGAGACACTCTGAGAGACACATTTGTTTCCCTAGTACTCTGGTCTAATAGAAGTTTTCCCTCTGCCATTTATATCTTCCATCACCCACCCCACCCCTATGCTTTGCTAGGATATACTGGCTCTTTCAGATGTTCAGATGGCATCATGGAAACCCCTGGTGGTCATGGCTCTTTATCCTATACTGACTTGTCCTGAGAAAGTACAAGGAGATGTTTCAGGCAGGAATTCATAACCTACATCTCTGGGAGTCCCAAAATAATTTTCCTTGTGGAAACTGTAATGTTATTTAAAGTCTCCAGGCTCTTGGGGGCTGAATTCCAAGCATCTCATTAAGTAGATTGTTCTATTCTCATTCTACTCTTTAGAGAATCAAGCTCCCTTGGGGTGGAAGGAGAATAATAGAAACAAAACTTTCTGCTACTTCTGTTTCCCTGAAGATAGCTGTGGAGAGAGATGAATTTCTTTATTCTAATTATTGCTTTTTATCTGGTACGTTAAAACATTTGCAGTCAATAAGATCATTCTCCAGGAGATTAAAAAAATTCTTTATCTTCCTTCAAAGAAGTCTCCCAGGGTTCCTTAAGATACTGCCCTAATTCTTGCCTCCCCTTTGCAGGATCTAATTGAAGTTAGGAATTTCTTCCTGAGGGATGTGTTAATCTTATAAGGAGCTCAATAGACTTGTTGCTCAGAATCCCCTTCTCATAAGAATGAAATGCATGACAAAATCCCTATTTTCAAAAGGAAAATGCAGCCACTAGTGACATTGCTACTGAAAAATCAAAAATTTTGAAGAATGGAAATACCCCTTAGAATTTATTGTGGACATAAGGTTAGTGCAAGCCCCAGGGAAAGCAAATGTGATGGAGGTAGAAAGACTCCAGATAAGTTGGTTGAGGAGAGAGTGAGCAGAGTGGAAATGAAAGTTGCAAGTATAGACCAAATTCTCCAAAAGTTTGGCGCAATACCCAAAGGGGAGTATGAATCTATGAGTGAGTTTCATTTTCAATGAAAAAATGAGACTGTGGAATTACCATGTCATGGGAAAGTATAATATTGGATGAAGACATTAGAATATTCAGGATGAAGAAAGAACAAGGAATAGCATAGTTTCCCCCAAAGTTGGGAAGGAATGGGATTCAAATTTCATGTGGAGGTTGTTAACAGTCACTAATAAAATAATTACTTAGTTACCACAGTGGCTAATGTTGTGATGGATGGTATAGTATTCAATGAGAGCATAATCCAGTGGGGCCTATACTGAGAACCGAAGGATCATGGGTAGGATTCAAGCCACAGTCAGCTTGTTTTCTAACTCCTGACTCTCTAAGCAGAACCTTCTCCCTTTCTCTGTACAATTACTTGATTTATGCCACCTATGCAGACTGATGATCACCAAACCAATACATTTGACCTCTGACAATAGCACCAATGGAGTGTTCTGTTTGCACCTCACCTCAAGCTTTCCAAGATGGAATTGATGTTTTATCACCTCTAAAATGTTTCTCTTCCAGTTATTGCCATCTCTTTGAAAGCTAACACCATCAACTCTGGCACCCATGGTATTGTTCTAGTCCAGTGGTTCTCAATCAGGTAGAATTTCCCCCCTACAGGACAACCTGTAATATCTGGAGACATTTCTGGCTATCATAACTCAGTATTGGCATCTAGTGGGTAGATGACAGGAATCTGTTAAAAATCTTACCATACACATGATAGGCCCTCATTAAAAATAACTATATAGACCAAAATGTTAATATTGTGGTAGGTTAAGCACCCTGGTAAAGATTGTTGAGGACTAATGTTAAAACTCTTATCCAAAAAAAATCACAGCCATTGTCTATTATTTTATAACTATATTGAAAAAATTATCTGAAAAATCTTGTTACTGCACAAAGATCTCCTACCTGAGGTGCATAAAAAAGCCAATTATGGCATCAGCTTTGGGGAAAAGAAACCAGCTTTAATATGAGATCAATCTGCAAGGAAACAGGAGGCATACACTCTCAGATCTATCTCCCTGATTCAGGATCTGAGGCAAAATTTAAGAGGTTAGGAAAAGCTGGACTGGCATATGGAAATGCTGGTGAGGGAGGTTTTGATTGAAGGACTTTAAGCATTTATGGTAAGGTTTTAAACATTTATGGTAAGGTGGAGAAGGGGTTTTAATACGGAATCTTCCTAGACGATGGACCATTTGCTTCTGATGAGAGTTCAACTTTCGAGTTCTGGCCATGTCCCGGACCTTTGGTTTCTTTGGGAGGAGAATCTTTGGTTCAGGTGTTATTTTAGGTCAAGATTTCCTCTTATGCACATAGTTTGGTCACGTGACTACAAATTTTCTGAAAAGTAACTCTAAATCACTGTGTTGATAAGAGGTGGGGTTAGTCCAAACTGGCCCTAGTGTGCCTGTGGTTACAATCTTACAAATGTTCTCTGTTGTTTCATGCTGCTTCATCTTTTTTTTAATAGTGGTTACATTTATATAACACACAATGTACTGTTGTAACCATTTTTAAGTGTAGAATTCTGTACACTTTGATTAAGTATATTCACATTGTTTGGCAACATTCATCACCATCTGTCTGCAGAATTTTTTCATTTTCCTAAAGTGAAACTCTGTCCCCATTAAACACTAACTCCCTATTTCCTCCTTTCTCAATTTCCTTGCAACCAACATTGCACTTTTTGTATCTATGAAGTTGACTACTCTTGTTACCTCATATAAGTGGAAGCATATTATATTTGTCAATTTGGATGATTTCATTTTTGACATTTCAAAATATGAACTTCTGTCGTCCCCTTTCCTTCCCAAATTTGTTCCCCCCATAGCCCTCCTTGTCTCAATAGATCCGATTCCATTCTTTCAGTTGTTCAGGCTCCAAACCCTGGAATCATGCTTATTTCCTCTCTTTTTCTCACACCCATATCCTGCTTTTCAACACATCCTCTTGGCTCTACTTTAAAAATATAGCTCAACTGACCACTTCACAATCCTTCTACTCCTATCTCCCCAGGTCCCAGCTACCTATATCTCACTTGGCTTGCTGCACTCAGCGCCAGGCAGGCTTCCTCAAATCCTACAATGCATTCCCAAGCCAGGAGCCTGACTGATCTTTTAAAATCCTCTTCATGTCATGTGTCTGCTCAAAACTCTGCAATGACTCCCCAGATGACTCAAAGTAAATAAAAGCAAAAGACCTTCAATGGCAGAGAAAGACGCACATGATCAGCCCCTAATACCTGTCTTCCTCTTCTACTGTGTTCCTTGCCCTCTCTGTTCCAGCCACATTACCCCCAGGCCACCTCCCACCTGGGGCACTTTTTCCCCATACATGCACTCACCTAACTCATTTGATGTCTCCACAAATGTAATTTTCTTAATTAGGTTTATTAAATCATCCTTTATAACATGACAAGCTGCCCTCCATACACTCATGATCCTATTTATCCTGTGGAGTTGAGCCTAAAATAATGACTGACACACAGTAAATACTCAGTAAAAAGTTTTGATAAATTGAACAAACAAATGTGGTCTTGAAGGGGCTGCTGGTAACACTGTCTCCTGACCATAGTTGATTGGTCCAAAGTGGAAAGAGCACATGAGTGTGTCAATTAGAAACTTTTCTGAAATTTGTTTTAAAACACGAATAGCTAAAATTAATCTAGTTCCTCTTTAGTAGTGAAGCTACCAGGGGTTAATTTTGAGATCTGCTGGTTTTAGCAACTCTTTCCAAGTCAGATAGCCAGTGTGCAAAAATAAAAATGATAATCTGAAAGGAAATCCTCATAGTGTTGAGTCCCTGTGTACAGTGTCCAGTTGAACCCCTGCTCAGGTATTATCAGATCAATCACAAAATTCTCTTCTATCACTTACCAGTAAAGCAGACTTGTATAATGCAGCCTTATCTTTACATGAGCCAGGACCCTGAGATGATCATGCCAATTAGAATCATCAAGGAGTGTCATGACAGACCCTCCGCCTTCTCAGCTCAAGACTTTATCAGGTAATTGTTGGCAAATTCTAACTCACACACATCTATGGTAAGCTGAATAATAGCTCCCAAAAGATGTACATGTACTTATCTCTGGAATCTGCAAATGCATTATCTTAGATGATGAAAGGAACTTTGCTGGTGTAATTAAGTTAAAGATCTTGAGAAGGGAAATTTATCCCGAATTATCTGGGTGGGCTCAATGTCATCACTTGGGTTCTTATAAGAGGAAACTAGGACTAGAGAGATATTTGAAGGTGCTATAGTGTTGACTTTGAAGATGGAGGTAGAGGAAACAAGCCAATGGGTGTATGGGGCCTCTCGAATTTGGAAAAAGCAAGGCAGTAGGTTCTCCTCTAGAGCTGTCAGAAGGTAGGCAGTCCTGCTTACACATTTTAGACTTCTGCCCTCCAAAATGGGAAGATCACAAATTTGTGTCTTTTTAAGCCACCAGAATTTGAGCTATTTGTTAACAGCAGCGATCCTAACTAATACATCTTTCTTCCAAAATCTACCCATGTCATTGCTACTGGCATAGGTCAGGTCCCCATCATCTCTCCCCTGGACTGCTCCTACACCCTCCTAACTGTGCCCTCTGCCTCCAGTTTCTCTCAGTCAGGGCAATCCTAAAATCCTCATCTTGCACATATAATTACAGCACGAGTCTGGTGCCCAACTGCTTATAAAATTCTCTATATGTCAAATTAGACTCTCAGTGGTCTGTGTTCCATCTACATATCCAAAGCTATTTCTAATATCTCAGCCATAAGTTCCATATATCTTCCTGATATGCCTCACTCTTGAAAGTCTCTTGAATGTCACCCAAACCTACTCTCCAGTTAAATTTCTACTCATTACTGGTCTTCAACATTCAAGCGTATTTTACTGTTTGAAGTTTTTCTTGAATGGTAAGTGTTGGTGAAAATGTCCAAAAGCTGGCATATTCATGCTTTCCTGGTGGGAATGTAAAATGGTGCAGACACTTGGGAAAATAGGTTGGCAGATACTTAAAAAGTTAAGCATAAATTTACCATATAGCCCAGTAATTGCACTCCAAGATATCGCTCCAAGAGAAATGAAAATGCATGTAACACAGAGACACGTGCACGAATGTTCATAGCAGCATTATTCATAATAGCCCCAAATTGGAAATATCCAGATGTCCATCAGCTGGTAACCGGATAAGCACTATGTGGGATAAACATACAATAGAATACTATTCTGCAATTAAAAGGAACAATGTATTCATACATGCATCTGCATGGATGAGCTTCAAAAACGTTGGTAAGTAGAAGAAGCTAGATACAAGAGACCACATTCTGTATGATTCTATTTACATAAAATATCTAGAAAAAGCAAACTTACAGAGGCAGATAGTGATAGGTGGTTTCCTAGGGCTCAGGTAGGTGTGGGAATTAACTATAATTGAGCACAACTGTACTTTTTGAGATGATAGACATATTCTAAAAACTGGATTGTGGTAATGCACACATAACTCTATAAATTTACTAAAATCATTTAACCTACATTATCATGGGTGAATTTCATGTATGTAATTTACTTCTTAATAAAAATGTTAAAAATGAAGACTTCTTTCTATTTGTGAAGCAGTGTCTTCGGTGGCGGCAGCGCCTCCGACTGTTCCAGTTTCCTTCCCTCCTCAGCTCCACTAGGAGGGCGTGCAGTCTAGGAGTCGTGGCCTTTGGGCCGGCGTGTGGTGGGTCTGCCTCGCTTGTGCAGCGCTCGCCCGCCAGCCGCGGAGAGCCGGAGCCGCCAGGGAAGCGGCGCGGGCCGGGCACCTCGCGGAGCCCAGAGTGCAGATGGAGACAAAGCGGGGTCACCCCCTCTCCTCGCGCCAAGATGTGGATCCAGGTTCGCTCTATCGATGGCTCCCAGACAAGCACCATTGAGGACGTGTCTCTCAGAGCCTCAACTGAGGAGCTGCGTGAGCGGGTGTGGGCACTCCTCGACCTGCGGCCCAAGTGCCAGCTCCTCTTCCACCGGGGGCAAGCAGGTGAGGAGCGCCCAGCGAGCCCCTCGGGAATCCGGGGCGAAGACAGCCGGGAGCCTCAAGGATGCGTTAGCTGGGCAGGCCAGAGGGCTTGGTGCTCTTCGCGCGTGCAGAACGCACCTGGCTTCCCCTCGGGTGGGCAACCAGCGATGCTCAGAGTGCCGGCCCTGGGCACGCCGAGGGGGCACAGCGGGGTACCCGCCAGCCCTCAGTGCAGGTGCACCCTGAGTGCTGAGACCTCACTGCTCTTTCGTAATAGGGCCGCAGCCGCAGACACAGCCCATCAGAGCGCCTGAGTTCCGTTGCTTCCAGCGCTTGGCGAGGTCCCAGGCACCTGGAGGGCGGGGGAGGGCAGCGGGCTCTGGCGGCCATGCCATAGTGCGGGTGGGGAGGGCCAGAGGTTCTGGTTCCCTGTGCGCTAGGCCGGCTGACTGCTCGCATAGCTTCCGTGCCTCTTCTGCTCTCTGGGTTTCCAAATAGGAGGAGGAAATTTACATATTTCTCTCAGGCACAAGAACCTTAGCCTTGCCTGTTCATCTGAAAGGGATTTGTACACCCTGAAGATTCGAAGGGTTTCTGCCCCGCCTACCTCACCTCCTCTCCTAGAATTAAAATCTGTCTTGGGAGAGATTAGATAGCTCCGGGGCTGAAGGAGCTATTGATGTAATCCGGGACCGGGTTTAAACTGCCCAGTATAGGCCAGGGGGGTTATTCCCAGGGTAGAAAGGAGTATAAAAGACTGCTCTTCTTACGTCTTACCTTATAAGAGTTCCCTCACCCAAGTTTTTAACACAGCAACTGGAGCATAGCCAGCGGTACATACTTGAAGGCTGAAACTATTTTTTTTTTTTGCAGTGAGGGTGTCTTCTGTGTGTCTTCAGTCGTTGTATGGTATGACCATCGTCTGGCCCACTGAAGATTTTTTCCTATCTCACAAGTCTCTCATGGTCTATACCTAGAGACCCAGACCCCTCCTATTTTTCTTGTGTCTTTGTTTTTTTCAAAAAATATCCACTAAAAAAGTTGGCATCCTCCGGTTGACAGGCAACAGTTTGGTTCCAATCTTGTGGTTTGAAATAAATGTAGCACTCTTTGATTTGGTAGACATAGCCATTTTCCAACAGCCACAAAGCGTTTGAAGGAATATTTTTCTCCCCTTCATAGGCTTACTTTTCAATAACTGCCCAGAAATTTCAGAGTAAGAAGAATACACTCTGAGAAAGAATGAGCCAGAGATTAATTTGTTTTTAACCAAGTGATAGCATCTTTGATATGTGTTTGCAGCCAGTTTTATATTGGTCCTTTAGTGTTTGACTTGTAAAAAACAGGTGTTCTATCTAGTTGTAAACTTTACTTTTGAAATAATTGTGTGTGTATCAAACGCGATGTAGCTTTATATTGCTAGGGATAGCAGTTCATGAATTCCTGGGATACTTTGGTGACTTCAGCACTAGAGATAGAAATGAAGCATGAAGAATATATTCCTGAGCAATATCCCTAAAGTCTAATTATCAAACAGCTAAAAGAAAATATGCACCTGGCTGTCTTGGGGAAAAGGTAGAGATTGGGTTAAATTTAGGACAACTTTCTATCCCACAAGTGGACTTCCAGTAAACTAGGAAATTGGTTCCAGGTTCAGGGAAAACTGTTGAGGACAACAACCTTTTGTACTTCTTACCTCAGGACAGTTGATAACTCACTACTTTGATTTCTTCAGCTCAGTGATAAACTAACAGGGATGAGGAATGGACATTTAGTGTCCCAATGAGTTGGAGACAGAGAAGGAAGACACAGCCCCAGCTGTGTTTACTTCCTTATGAGCTAACAAGCAGCCATGGCAGTGATTATTATCTTCATTCTCCTTTCCTCTTTGAAGTCCAGAGTGCATGGACAGGGTAGTGTGTCTGTAGCAAGAAACTACTGGATTGCCATCACCAGGCTGCCCCTGTCTTATGAAATACCTTCATGCTTGTTAGAAAAAGGAACCCCTTCCTCAAGATGCTTTACTGCCACATGGTGAAAAATGTCGTAAATAAAAACAAATTTACTTGTCTGTAATGTAAATGGCGCCCTTTACTCCTTCTCCCCGCTATTGTATGTTAGGGCTGCTGGTTTTTAATCATTGGTGTATATCAGAATTGCTTGTGGATATTTGTTATAGATGCTCAGCTCACCCAAGAATTGCAAGTAGTTGAATTTAATAAGACCCACAGGAGATTTTTTTCAACACCAGAGTTTGAAAATGAACATTGAAGGATACTCAGTCTCCTGCTAGTTTCTTGCTATTTGAAGTATGGTCCCTGGATCAGCAGGACCAGCAGTATTAGCTTCACCTGGGAACCTCACACCAGACCTATTGAAGTAGAATCTGCACTTTAACAAGATCCACAGGTGATCTGTACGCAAATTAAATTTCAGAAGCAGTGTAATTGTGTAATTGACTCCACTTTTGAGGGTCACAATAGAAAGCAGCAATTCAGGGCTGTAAGTTCTGGTGGGAATAGGGTACTCTCATTTGGATATCCTTCCCAGTGAAATTGAGTTTGATGCACCCTGGGAATTGGTTTTTTTAAAGGAAGAGTTATATTGGTGAATCTCTAAATCTTTTAAGAATCTATAGCGTTTCCTACTTTGGAAGGATTCTCTCCCCTCCTCTCATCCTTTCCCTTGTACCACTAGAAGGATAGCCTTAGAATAGGTTGTAGATGTGAAGCTTGAACCAGAGCTGAAGAAAACATGAGTACTTGCGTTTTGCTCCCAGACTCTTGTTTTTCATGCAGAATGCAAAATAAAAGTTTGCCTATTAAAAAATGTTAAAAATAAATGTCTAAAGAATTTTTCCTTAAATTACTCAAGGAGAGGTTAAATATTTTACCTTTGTTTTCCACAGTTCCTACTACACAGCAATATTATTATGCTCACCTCTCTGTATTGCAATCATTTGTACCTTTCTGGTCCCCTCCTCAATTTGGACACAGTAGACAATAAATGTACATTGGATTAAACTTGTTGGAATCAAAGTGAATTGAAGCCACATCAAATAAGAAAATAATATCTTTTTTCTCTAAGATATTAGGACTTTTGAGTAATTTTTCAGTCCTTACTATATCTCCAATAATTAGTTCTTTTTTTCTCCAAAAGTCGCTAAATCCTTTCATGATGTTGTCTTGAGACATCACAGTCTTTGTCATTCATGTTAGTTTAAGTTCCCACAGAAGCAGACACTGATGCAAGGATTCATGTGCAATCACTTTATTGGAAGGAGCAAAGAACATGGATGGGAGAGAAGAGAAGTGGACACAGGCTGTAAAATACATCAAATTAAGCTTGCATTAAGTCAGCTATGACTGTGATTGAGCAGAATTTTCATTCATTGGGGAAATTCTGGAAAATGGTACAAAATTCAAACCTCAGAATTACCCTAGTTAAAGGATAAAAAACAAGGCATACCCTAAAATGCTCCCTTAAGGGCTGCCTCTGATTGTGCATAATTCCCTGTCACTTCTCCCATGATGTATTGATTAACATAGGTTCCAGCTGGTCCTGGCCATTGGCAGTCATGGAATGGAGATGGTGAGATGATCCCAGGGAATGTGGGAGGAATGATGACAGCATCTACTACTCCATCCTTCGCTGCAGAATTAATTCTATAAACATTCTTCTCAAAAATTAAGCTAAGTTCTAAACACATTCTACACATGTGTAACTAACACTTCTGATGGCAGCTCCAGAAAGTACCCCCCAAATTAAAATTTCATGATGATGAAAATTTCATGATGATGAAAATTCATCATGATCTTAAAATTTCAATGATGGTAAGTAAAGGTAAAAAAAGAAGGAAAGGAACAAGGAGAAAAATGAAGGAAGGATGGATGAATGGAAAGAAGGAAGAAAGAAAGGAAAAAGAATGGAAAGAAAGATCACAAAGAATGATGCAACATCTCAGAGTAATTCTCGATGGTATAGTTCTATGAATCATTTGAACAATCCAGCTTTCAAATCTCCATTTCTGGTTTGAAGTTGAAAATCACAACACTGTTCTTATGAAAAGGAGGCTAGCAAAGTCAGTGTCAGTTAAGTAGATTATTGTCCAACTCAATCTCAGTTTCTTCTTTTGAAAAGTGGGGTGAATGAAAGAAAATATCTCAAAGAAATGTTTTCAAGATGAAATAAAGTCATACGTGTGAAGAAACAAGCACAATCCTAAGTGGTAAGCACTTTGTTGAGATGGCAGTATGATTATCATTCCATTTCTTATAGGGAAAACATGCACACTAACAAATGAAAGTGAAGAACATCAATGTTTGAGAGGATAATTTTGGAGAAACCACATCAGCACTTGATATGATAAGCACTTTAAATCTCAAGTAGGAAAACATAAGAATGACTAAATCAACCTGACCAAACATGAAACTTTATGGACAGCATATAGAGAAGAAAAGTCAAAAAGGAATTACTGAGGAGGTTGTTGAGGACAAATTAGTACAAAAATGAATGTGAAGTCCTGGGTTTTTTTTTGGGAATTGAAAAGTTTAAGAGTGTCTTTTAGGGAGCAAAAGAAAAAGGAGATTTAAATTTGCAACACTTACCATTGGAGCCCAAAATATCCACTAAGTTCTGAGGCCAGTGACCCATCATGGACTAGAGGCTACTGAGCCAAGGAGCCTTCCCAGGGCTCCCTTTACATCCTTGTTCCTCAAACTGTAGATGAAGGGGTTCAGCATGGGGGTGACCACGGTGTACATCACTGAGGCAATTGAGCTTCTCTGGGAAGAATGGGTCACAGCAGAACTTAAGTAGACCCCCAGGCCTGTCCCATAGAACAAGGTAACTGCAGAGAGGTGAGACCCACAGGTGGAAAATGCTTTATATTTTCCTCCTGCAGAGGACATTCTCATTAAAGAGAAGACAATCTGAGAGTAAGAAAAGATGATCCCAGTGAGAGGAAACACACCCAGCAGGGCAGTGGCCACATACAAGAAGATGTTATTGATGAGGGTGTCAGAACAGGCCACCCTGAGAACCTGAACCAGTTCACAGAAGAAATTTGGAATTTCAGTGCCTATGCAGAAGGTTAGCTGCATCATCAGTAGGATATCAATCAAGGAGACAGATAAAATGATGAACCAAGACATCAGGACCAGGAGGCCACAAAGGCGTGGGTTCATGATGACCATGTAATGCAGGGGATGGCAGATGGCCACAAACCGGTCATATGCCATCACACTCAGAAGGCAATTATCCATTCCAGCAAAAATTGTAGAAAAACACACCTGAGCGAGGCATCCTATGTAGGAAATGTCTGTGCTCTGTGCCTGAATGTTCACTAGCATCTTCGGGATGGTGGTAGAAATGAAGCAGATGTCTACAAAGGACAGGTTGGAGAGGAAGAAGTACATAGGGGTGTGGAGGCGGGAGTCAGAGCTGACGGCCAGGATGATGAGCAGGTTCCCAAGCACAGTGACCAAGTACATGGACAGGGACACTCCAAAGAGCAGGGACTGCAGTTCAGGATCCTCTGAGAGACCCAGGAGGAGGAATTCTGAGACTTCTGTGTGGTTTCCTGCTTCCATGTAGCTGGTATGCCTACCAAGGAAGGAGGAAAAAGCAGTGTTCCATGAACATTCAACTGATACCTCAGCAAATCTGCACCTCTTGATTCTACCTTTAGGTGGACAAACTTCACCTTTTGTTGAGTCTTTCCAAGGACAGTGATTCACTCATTCAAGTGATAGCCCATTTCCATCTCAAATATGTGTACCATTCAGACTTTCTTTAATTTTACAGAAATCTCTCTTCTTTGATCTCCTACTCATTGGTTCTAATTCTTCTATTTGAATCTTTGGACTTAAACCAATTTCTTCTTTGATATGACTCTTTCAAAATAATTAAAGACAGTTAAGATATTTTCTTTGATAATCCCCATACTTCTTCCATTCTAATAACCCTATGATAGTGATTAAGACATGGGTTTTCAGCCCAAACAACCTCAATTCTGTGACCTGATGCTTCCTATTATGTCACAGTTAACTCTCATGTGTCTTATATTTTTTTATTTCTAAAAATGTGGTTACTGCTATTATATTCTTTGTGAGGTTCAGAAATGCCTTTGATCACAGTAGAATCTCAATAAACTATAGCTATTATCATTATTAGTCTGTTCCTTTTATGACAACTATTTTTGATACATAACTCTCCAAAGGTACAGCATAGAGCTGTGAATTAGAAAATTGGATCTTAAGTCAGACTTCCTAGAATAGAATTTTGATCCATCAGCATACCATCTGTGTGAGCTTGAGAAAGTTATTTAGTCTGTCTTAACTGCAGATACCTCACCTCTACAATGGGAGTGGTAAATATTCCCTACAATGTAAGACTGATGAGTGAATTAAATGAGATGATGCATGTAATTTTTATAGTGCTATTCCTGTGACATATAGTGGACACTTGATTAATGTGAGCTTCTGTAGTTAAGGTCACAATAATTCAGTTTTCCATGGCTATCATTATTAATATTCCCCTTAAACTAAGGTAGCCATCAAAGATAGAATTATGTTCACTATAAACACAATGGGTCTGTTACCTCTTTTGACCGCCATGCAGCACTTCTAATTAATGAAGATCCCTTTGGCTCCCTCTTTCAGAGACTGCTTGCCAGGTGGATTCTTCTGAGAAGAGGGAAAAGCATGCGGACTACATAGGTAAGAGGAGGGAATAAAATCACAATACCGTTAGAATAAAATACACAGTATTTGTGCTCATGTGTACATGCTTGGAACTGGGAATATATAGTATTAACCAATGGAGTTCATTGCTAAAACTATGCCTGATATATCTGACAAAATATTCAAAGCTTCTGTAAATTAAATCATCTTAAAATTTAAAGGCAAATTTAAGATTTGATTATAATATTCTCCATACTAAAATAAAGATCCACGTTATTAATGCCTAGAGAATCCTACTTGAAGAGAGAAAAAATCACTGAGGACCAATTTATTCTGGGAGATCGGTGGAAAAACCTTCTCTAAAATATGGATATTTGAATTGTGTGAGGAAGGATGGTAATTGTAAATCAAGGGAAATAATAAAAGGGAAGCATTTTGGCTGAGAGAAGACAATTCATGGTCACCCTGAGTAGGTGAGCTGGGGAATGGAAGGGATTTGAGAGGCCAGTTCGGTGGTGAGCAGAGAGTGGGGGTCAGGAGGACAGAATGGGTGAGACTCCCAAGTCCAACATCCTGTACTATTCACTGATGTGCTTCTAACATTAGAAATCTTAGGTTTGTTTGTGGGTCAGAGGATGCAAGTGTGTTTGCTCACCACTCTCTTTCCAGGGATTACATGGTGCCTACCACATACTAGGTAGGTGCTCAATACATGCAAGTGTTAGGTGTATAATAAAGATTGAGACCCAGAGCATCAACTATAGCACAAAGTGAAATCTTCAAGCTCCCGTTTGCCTGCATATAGACACAAAATAGAGTAATGAAGTTAAATCAAATGGATTCATATCTATTTTAAGAGAATGATACATCATGAATAAGTAATACCTACCTAGGAATCAGAACCTGGTTTAATGCTAGGATGTTTGCTAATGTAATTCATCACAAAAATAGGTCAAAGAAGAGAAATCATAAGCATAATCACAATTAAAAATACTTTGAGAAAAGGTAACAGTCATTACTGTGGTTTGCAGCCCAGGCAGAGCCTCTCGCTAAATGAGGAAACCAAAGACAATTTCTAAACACAATAAACAGTTGTTGTTTTATAACTGCAGCCAACAGAATATTCTAAATTAAAAACACTAAAATATCTGTGTTAAATTCATGAACAGACCAAGTCATTCCAATCCAAGTTCAATCATTAGATATTCTCTTGAACATTTAAGGAGACTGGAAAGAGGAGAAAAGGAAACAGGTCTGAGTACCAAACATCAGAACTACATTACTTGTAGATGATGTTGTGAACACTAAAGTGAATCAACAATGATAGTAAATACAGAACGATTAAGTGCTCTCAGTAAGTCAAATCTGCTGTAAAAATAGCTAGGGAATATAATAGAAAAATCCAATCACATGAATAAAATAAACAATACCTCATGCATGATAGATCTCCAGTAAGTAGTTAGTGATTGGACACAGGAAATCAAACAGGAGCCTGCAATTCTGAGAAAGGGTAGAGAAGAGGTGGAGACTCTCCAGAAAATAACTCTCATCACAGACAGGCTCTAGTTTCCAAAAAGAGAGAGAGGAAAACGGAAAGAGAGCTGGAAAGGACTGGGGTCAGTAGGAACTAAAGCACCTTAAAAGTACAGAGACTTCACCATCGTAGACTAAATATATATGGGACTGTCCCAGTCTCATTACTCTCGTGGTGAAGCCCAGTTCCCAATTTCTCTCCTCTTTTCCTTCCAAATCCACCAGCCCTCACTGGAGACACTGACCCTCTCTGACGGTTATCACTGCAGCTTTCTGTTCTCTGACATCTATGCCTGGGAAGCCGAATGGGGTTGCAGTTGGCTAAGATCTGAGAATTATAGGTAAGGGGCAACAGAAATGTGTTTAATGTTTCCAGAGTCTCAAGAGTTGAATACTCAGAGCGTCCCATTAAATAAATTGTTCTATTGACTTTCTTCTCTCCAAACAATTCAGATCCCTTGGGGTACAAAGATAAAAGATGAAAACTTTTCGGGCAATGTAGTGTTTGTGCAAGCAGCAAATGTGGTGAATGGATTTATTTCCTTAAAGGAGAACCTTTTATTTCTTTGACTTGAGTTAAAACTTACAGGGTGTCTCCTAAAGAAAGTTTAATTTCTATAGGAATCTGTCCAATGCACCGCAACATTCACTAGAGTCTATCACTTGGGACATTTGAATCACTTTTTTTTGGGTGGGTGAAGAATATTGGCCCTAAGCTAACATCTATTGCTAATCTTCCTCTTTTTGCTTGAGGAAGACTGTCTCTGGGTTAACATCTGTTGGAATCTTCCTCTGTTTTGTATGTGGGATATCACCACAGCATGGCTTGATGAATGATGCTATGTTTGAACCCTGGATCTGAACCTGTGAACCCTGGGCAGCCAAAGTAGAGTGCGCTAACTTAACTACTGCGCCACCAGGCAGGCCCCCTGCATCATTTCCAGGAAGGTCCCCTGCATCATTTTTTTTAAAGTGAGATATAATCTATTTATAACACTAGAGTATAGTACAACGTGATTCTATATTTGTATATGTTTGGAAATGATCACCATAATCAGTCTAGTTAACATCATCACCACAAGTAGTTGGAATTTTTTTTCTTGTGATGAGAACTTTTTGTTTTTTGAGGAAGATTAGCCCTGAGCTAACATCTGCCGTCAATCTTCCTCTTTTTTTGCTGAGGAAGACTGGCCCTAAGCTAACATCCATGCCCATCTTCCTCTACTTTATATGTGGGATGCCTGCTACAGCACGGCTTGACAAGCGGTGCATAGGTCTGCACCCAGGATCCGAAGCATTGAACCCCAGCCTGCTAAAGCAGAAGGTGCAAACTTAACTGCTGTGCCACTGGGCTGGCCCTTGTAATGAGAACTTTTAAGATCTACTCACTTAACAACTTTCAAATATACATTACATTGTTATTAACTATAGTTACATGCTGTACATTATATCCTCAGGACTTATTTATTTTATGACTGGAAGTTTTTACCTTTTTTACCCATTCCTCACCCCCTCTGGCAACTACCAGTCTGTTCTCTGAATCCATGAGTCTGTTTTTTCATACTTTTGTTTTTAAGGCTGTCTTGATCAGTATGTTAAAGAACAATACAACATGGATCAATAATGCTCACCCCAGGAATCTAATTATGCTTCAACTTTAGGAAATCTATTTAGATTAATTTATTGCATAAATATATCAAAAGAAAACTGTCCAGTTCTATATGGGTCAAAATGTATTTGATAATTTTTAACAGCCATTGCTGCAACTGATGGGCTGAATGCATGTGTGTATGGGGGTTGGGAGGCTTGCAGGCTCTCAAAGTAGGAAAATAAGGATATGTCTTTCAAATTAAAAAAGTGTGTATTTTTCAATGAGAGATATTCTTTCAACATGGAAATGTTAACAAATGACAAAGAGCATGCAAGAATTGCTGCTAAGAACCTTAAGATTTAATATTATGTTATTTGGATAATTCAAACAAATACAGAGGATGAAAATAGAAAGTGGGCATGAGGTTTGTAAAGTCAAACATAAATGTACGATTATTAGTAGATAAAATTTTGGAGGTGAAAGGCCCTCATATCTGAAGATGCAGCCCCATGTGAGTCCTTCATCATCCATTTTAACAAGGCCACTAGGGTAGTTGCTTTAAAATTTTAACCATGGTAAGTTCTGGATGGTTTATTGAGCACAGATGTCTGGCCCTGACCCTGGAATTTCTGATTGAGTAGATCTAGGATGAAGGACAAGAAGTTGAGTGTTTAACAAGCTTCCAGGGTTCACTGATCTGTTGGTCTGGAGAAAATTTGAGAGACGCTTGTTTGTGTCCTTTGTACTCTGGTGTAATAAACGTTTCCTTCCACTTTTTACATTTTCCACCCACCCCCACCCCATACCCA
Organism: Equus quagga; assembly: GCF_021613505.1. Lineage (NCBI taxonomy): Eukaryota > Metazoa > Chordata > Mammalia > Perissodactyla > Equidae > Equus > Equus quagga. Next base: position 90,235,664 of record NC_060280.1, read on the forward strand.
GCTTTTACCAGGATACATTGGCTTTTTCAGATGGCATCATGGAAACACCTGATGACCCTAGCACTTTCTCCTACTACAACTTTTCCCAACGAAGCACAGAGAGCTGATACAGGCAGGAAATTCATCACCCATATCTCTGGGAAGACTACGATGGTCTGCCTTGGGGACACTGTAATCTTATTTAAAGTTTCCAGGACCCTGGGGGCTGAATTCTCAGAGCATCTCTGAGAATTAAAGAAATTGTTCAATTTTTTTTACTCTTTAAACAATCAAGCTCCCTTTGGGTAGAAAGAGAATAATAGAAAAAGAACTTTCTACCACTTCCATTTCCCTGAAGATAGTGATGGAGAGAGAGGAATTTTTTTACTTCCTATTATTCCTTCTTTATCTGGTACGTTCAAACATTTACAGTCAACAAGATCATTCTCCTAGAGATTAAAAAAGTTTTTTTTAAATAGATCTGACTCTCAGAATCCCATTGTCACAAAAATGAAATGCACCAGAAAGATCTTTATTTAAAGAAGAAGAATGCAGCAATTAGTGAGGTTGCTACAGAAAAATCAAGCATTTTGAGGAGTGGAAATATCCCTTAAGAACTTATTGGACACGTGAGGTTACTGCAGACCTCAATGAGAGCAATTTATGATGGAGGTAGGACGACACTGGATGAGTTGGTTGAAGAGAGAGTGAGCAGAGTGCAAATGGAAGTTGCAAATATAGACCAAATTCTCCAAAAGTTTGGAACAATATTCAAAGGGGAGTATGAGTCTATATGTGAGTTTCATTTTCACTGAAAGAAATGAGAATGTGAAGCATTCCCATGACATTGGAAATTATAGGATTGCATGCAGACATTAGAATACAAAGGATAAAGAAAGGATAAGGGATAGCATAAGTTCCCCCCAAAAGTTAGGAAGGGATGGGATTCAAAGTTCAGATGGAAGTTTTTAAGAGGTAGTTATTAATAAAATAATTATGCAAATAATTATTTATATGGTGGCTAATGTTGTGATGGATGGTATAGCGTCCAATAAGAGCATATATCCAGGGGCGTCCTATAAGAGAGAACTAAAGGACCGTGGGTAGGATCCAGCGTAGCATCAGCGTTTTTTCCTAAGTGTCAACTCTCAACAGGAACTTCTCTGTCTTTCTGTAAAATCACTTGATGTAGACTGCCACCTGTGCAGACTGATAATTGCTAGACCAATACATTTGATCTCTGATGTAATAGCATCAATAGGGAGTTCTGTTTGTCCCTCACCTCAGTGTTTCCAAGATTAAACTGATGTTTTATCCTCGCTAAAATGTTGCTTTCCCTGTTATTTCCATACTGTGAATGCTAACTCCATCAACTTTGGCACTCATGGAATTGTTCTACTCCAGTGGTTCTCAATCAGGCAGATTTTGCCCCCCTATAGGACAACTGGCAATGTCTGGAGACATTTTTGGTTATCACAACTCTGCTGGCATATAGTGGGTAGACCACAAGGTTCTGTTAAAAATCTGACTATATGCAGGACAGATCCTCACAACAAATAATTATATAGGCCAAAATGCCAATATTGTGCTGGGTTAGAAAACTCAGCAAAGACTGAGGACTAATGATAAAATTTTTATCTAAAAAAATCACATCAATTCTCTATTATTTATAATGATATTGAAAATATTTTCAGAAAGATCTCACAATCATTCTCCATTATTTTGTGCTACTTCATCTTTTTTTATTGTAGTTAAATTTATATAACATATGTAGAGGAGTAAGACAAATCCGCTACCCACTCTAGGTCCTTCTGGCTGGGCTACAGATTAAATTCACATGAGACAGAATAACAGGAGAAAATCAAACAAAGCTTTATGACATGCCTACATGGGAGAAACTCAGGAAAACTGACAACTCAACAAAATGACGGAGTTGCCAGCTTAAATACTACCTTCAGCTAAAGGCAAAGGAGGATGTTGGGGGTAATGGTTTGGCTACTTCAGATGGGAGGAAGACCATTTATGTGGACATCGAAAAGCATATGTTTGTTAAACAAGTTTGCTGGGCCTAAAAAGGGCTTGTTGATGCATTTCTATCACATTTATTTTATATTATACTACAGTTATTTTATGGTATTAGCTATTTCCTGGAATAGGCCTTCGGTGTTAAATTCTTTTAGGCAGTTTTGGGGAAAGGCAAATGTTCTTTCTGAGTCTTCTGAGCCTTTATTATCTTCAGCTTGAAATTATCTGCATACCAGAGTGATGCATCTTGGGATGGCTTGCTGTGAACCCCATCACATACAATGTGCCATTTTAACCATCTCAAGTGTGCAATTCCGTATACTTGGCATTAAGTGTATTCGCACTGTTGGGCAACCATCAGCACCATCCACCTCCATAACTTTTCCATCTTCCCACACTGAAACTCTGTCCACATGAAACACTAACTCACAATCCCCCTCTTCCAGCCCCTGGCACCCACCATTCTACTTTTTTCTGTCTAAGAATTTGTCTACTCTTGATACCCCATATAAGTATAATAATATTATATTTACCCATTTGGGATATGTCAATTTTGACTTCTCAAAACCTGAACTTCTGTTTTCCTCTTTCCTTCCTATGGAATTGAAAAAGATAATCTGTCATATTAAGGCGCTAAGATGGAGCTGGGTGGACATAAAGAGAAGAGGGACAAATTCTTCCTTCAGGATGAACTCTTGAACTCGTTAGTGGCCTGAAATGTATCTGAACATCTTCTCAGGGAAGGTAAAATGGTTGGGATAGTAACCTCATTCTTATTTTAATGGATTATGTCAACCTACTCTCGCCTCATGACTACTTTGTGCCTGTAATTTATTGGGAAACATTCTTTTCTCTTTTTTTCTTTGCCTTTGTTAGCTATTACTATAAAACCTTCCCTCTCTCTTCAATGGCCTGGAAACCATTGAAGTGCTATTTGAATCTGTGTTCCCGGGCTGTGGTCCTAACACACCCCAAATAAACTTCTTTTTGTTTAAAATCTATCAGAGTCTACCTCATAATTGGTCAACATCCCCAAATTTGCTCCACTCACAGCCCTACCTATTTCAATGGGTGCAATTTCATTCTTTCAGTTGTTCAGGCTCCAAACCTTGGAGTCATGCTTGTTTCCTCTCTCTCTCACACTGTATTTTTCCTGGCAACCAGTCCTCTGTGCTCTACCTTCAAAATGTAGCCAAACTGACCACTTCTCAACCCTTACTCTACACTTCCCACCAAGATCCTAGCTACCTATATCTCAGCTGGCTTGCTGCAGTCAGCTCCAAGCTGGCTTCCTCACACCCTACAATCCATTCCCTACTTAGCAGCCAGAATGACCTTTTAAAATTCTCATCATGTCATGTGTCTGCTCCAAACCCTACAAAGTCTTCCCACTTCACTCAGAGTAAATGAAATAGAAATCCTTCAATAGCAGGGAAAGCCTCACATTGCTAGCTCCTTATACATGTCCTTCTCTTCTATTGTGCTTACTCTCACTCTCTTTGCTCCAGCTACATTCCCCCCAGGCCACCTCTCACCTCAGGGTCTTTGTATTAACTTTACCATCTTCTTGGGGCACTCTTTCCCCAGATATGCACACACCTAAGTCATTTTCTGCCTTCACAAATGCAACATTCTCAATGAGTTTGCTTAGATTGTCCTTTATTACATGACAACCTGCCTTCCCCACACTCTTGATCCTCCTTATCCTGTAGGGTTGAGCCTAAAATAATAACTACTGCATAGTAAACACTCAGTAAAATTAGGTTTGATAAATTGAATAAACAAATGTGGTTCTGAAGGGGCTGACAGTGACAATGTCTTCTGACAACAGTTGATTGGCACAAGGTGGAAAGAGAACTTGATTTTGTCAATAAAAATACTTTGCTGAGATTTTTTTTTTATATGCTGAAACAAAACAAGTTCCTCTTTAGAAGTGAACCTACCAGGTGTGAGTTGTGAGATCTGCTGTCTTCTGTGTCTGTTTCCATATGGGACTAGCAAGTCTGAGAAAATAAGGCTGATATTATGATTTGACACCTTCATAGTTTTTAAGCCACCTGTTTCCAATGTCCAGCTGAGCCTCTGCTCAGCTATCATCAGATGCACCAGGAAATTCTCTTCTATCACTTGCCACCAAAGCAGACCTGTCTGCTACAGCCTTATCTTTACATGAGCCAGGACCATGTGATGACCATGCCCAGTGAAAGTCAATAAGGAATGCCATGACAGACTCTCAATCTCAGTTCAAGGCCTTACTGATCAATTGTTCTAAAATTCTAACTGACACACATTTCTTCTGGTAGGTTAAATAATAGCCTACCAAAGATGTACGTGTACTAATTTACAGAATCTGTGACTATGTTACTATGGATGGAAAAAGACACTTTGCAGATGTGATTAAGTTAAGGATCTTGAGATGGGAAATTTTCCATAATTATTTGGGTCATCTCAATGTAATCACAAATGTCCTTAGAAGAAGAAAGGAGGTCTAGAGAAAGAGGAAGATGCTATACTGTTGACTTTGAAGATGTGGGAAGGGGTCATGAGTCAATGAATGCAAGGAGCCTCTATAATTTGGAAAAGGTAAGGAAGCAAATAGTCTTATACAGGCTCCAGAAGGAAAGTAGCCCTTCTTAGACGTTTTAGACTTCTGACCTCCAGAATTGTAATATAATAAATTCATGTAATTTTTAGCCACTAGAGTTATGGCAATATTTTACAGTAGAAATTGGAAAGTAATACATCTTTCTTTCAAAATCTACCCATCTCATTGCCACTGGCTTAGGTCAGACCCCCATCATTTCTTCTCTGGACTATTTCCACAGCCTCCTAACTTTTCCCTCTGCCTCACATTTCTCCCACTCAGGGAAAACCTAAAAAGTCCTCATTTTATGAATATGATTCCAGCATAATTCTGGTTCTCAATTGTTTATAAAATTCTCCATATGTCAAACTAGACTCTCAATGGTCTGTCTTCCATCTACATACCCAAGCTTATTTCTAATATTCCATAAGTTCCATATATCTTCCTGTTATTCCTCACTCTTGAATGTCTTGCAAACCTACTCCCTAGTTAAATTTCTACTCACTTTTTGTTATTCAACACTCAAGCATATTGTCTTTTTAGATGTTTTTCCTGAATGAAAAGTGTTGGCAAAGATGTAGAAAAATTGGAAATGTGATGGATTACAGATGGGAGTGTAAAATGGTGCAGTCCCTTTGGCAAATAGTTTGGCAGTTTTCTTAAAAAGTTAAGCATAAATTAACATATAACAAAGTAATTGCATTCCAAGGTATCTACCCAAGAGAAATGAAAATTCATGTCAACACAGAGTGTTCCTGGCAGCATTATTCGAAATAAACTCAAACTGGAAATATCTGGATGGCCATAAACTGGTAATTGGGTTAGCAAAATATGGTATATACATACAATAGAGTACAATTCTGTAATTGAAAGGAAGAAAACATTGATACATATTTCCACATGGACGAGCCTCAAAAACATTGTTAAATAGAAGGAGATCAATACAAAAGTCCATACGTTGTTTGATTCTATTTATATAAAATATCTAGAAAGGGCAAATTTGTAGAGAGAGAAAGTGGTGAGTGGTTTCCTAGAGCTGAGGTGGGAGTGGGAATTCACTACAAATGAACACAAGGGTACTTTTTGAGGTGATAGTTATATTCTAAAACAATTGTGGTAACATTTATGTAATTCTATGTTTACTAAAATCATTGAATTTAAATTATCATGGGTGAATTTCATGTATGTAAATTACACCTCAATAAAAATATTAAAAAATAAATGTTTAAAGAGTTTTTCTTGGAATTACTCAAGGTAAGTTGAAAAGTTTTACCATTGCTTTCTCAGGACCTACCATGCACTAATATTATCATTCTAACCCTTCTGTATTGCAATCATTTGCAACTGTCCGGCCTCATCCTCAATTTGTACACAGTAGAAAATAAATGCACACTGGATTAAACTTAATGGAATCAAAGTGAATTGAAGCCACATCAAATACGTCTTTCACTTGTAACAAATTATGATTTTTGAGCAATTTTGCAGTCCTTACTCACTATGTCCCCAATAGTTAGTTCCATTTTTCTACCAAAGTCCTTTGTTCTTTGATGATATTGTCTTAAACGTCTCAGTCTTATCACCTGTGTTAGTTTTTTTTCCCACAGAAGCAGATGCTGAGCCAAGAATTCATGTACAAGCCCTTTATTGGAAAGAGAAAGGAACATGGATGGGAGAGAGGAGTATGTATACAGGGAAGAAAATACATCCAATAAAGCTTGTATTAAGTCAGTTATCACTGTGATTGAGCAGAGTTTTCATTCAATGAAGAAATTCTGGAAAATGGCACAAAATCCAAACCTCAGAATTATCCTAATTAAAGGATAAATGAGATGGTATACCTCACCCCTCTCGCTCAGGGATTTCTGTCATAGGGCGTAATTCCCTATCACTTCTGCCACCATGTATTGGGCAAAGTAGGCTCCAGCTAGTGCTGCTCATGCATTCATGCAATGGAGATGATGAGATGATCCCAGAGAATGTGGGAAGAACGCGGACATCATCACCTACTCCATCCTTCACTGTAGAGTCAATTCTATCAGCATTCTTCTAAAAAGGTGATCTAAGTTCTGAACATGTTCCACAAATGTTTAACTATGATTCCTGATGACACCTCCAGAGAGTCTTAGAAAAAAAAACGAAACCATGTAAAAACCCCCCAAAACCTATGATTCTATTGTATTCATTACCACATGTTTAGGATCTTAGAGGGTGTATCTCTAAATTGAAATTATGGGAAATAAAGGTCAAATAAAAAAAGGAATGGGAGGAAGAAAGAAATGAAGAAAAGAAGGAACGATGGAAGAAAGGAAGGATAACAAAGAATGAAACATCATCTCAGAGTTATTCTAGGTGATACATTACTATTAATAATCCGAAGAACCTAGTTTTCAAATATACATTCCTACTTTAAAGTTGAAAATCACATCACCGTTCTTATGAAATGTAGGACAGCAAAGTCAGTGTCAGCTAGCTAGGTTAGAATCCAACCCAATCTCAGTCTCCTCTTTTGAAAAGTAAGGTGAATGAGGGAAAATACTACAAAGATTTGTTTTCAGGATGAAATAAAATCATACACGTGAAGAAAAAAGAACAGTTCTGATTGGTAAGCATTTTGTTGTGCTGACTGTATGATTTTAATTCCATTTCTTCTGGAGAAAACAAGCACTCAACCAAATGAAGGCAAATAACATCAGTGTTTGACAGGATAATTTTTGTGGAAACCACATCAGCACTTGACATGAAAAATGCTTTAAATATAAAGTTAGAAATCTTAAGATTTGCTGTAAGAAAGCTGATCAAACATGGAACTTTAAGGACAGCGTATAAACAAGAAAAGTCAAAAAGGAATTACTGAGGATCTTGTTGAGGAGAAACTAATATAAACAAATTGAAGTCATGGGCATTTTGGAAATGAAGAAATCAAGCATGTCTTGTTTGGAATAAAAAGAACCAGAAGATTAAATTCATAATATTTGCCTTTGGGACCCACAATGTCCACTACTTAGTTCTGAGGTCAGTGGCCCATTATGGACAAGAGGTGATCACTTGAAGAGCCTTCCCAGGGCCCCCTTCACATCCTTGTTTCTTAGGCTGTAGATGAAGGGGTTCAGCATGGGAGTGACCATGGTGTACATCACTGAGGCGATTGAGCTTCTCTGGGGAGAATGGGTCACAGTAGAACCGAGGTAGACCCCCAGGCCTGTCCCATAGAACAAGAAGACTGCAGAGAGATGAGACCCACAGGTGGAAAATGCTTTATATTTTCCTCCTGCAGAGGCCATCCTCATTAAGGAGGAGACAATCTGAGAGTAAGAAAAGAAGATCCCAGTGAGAGGAAACACAACAAGGAGGGCAGTGGCCACATACAGAGAGATGTTATTGATGAGAGTGTCAGAGCAGGCCACTTTGAGAACCTGAGGCAGTTCACAGAAGAAATGTGGAATTTCAGTGCCTAAACAGAAGGTCAGCTGCCATAACAGTAGAATATGAAGCAAAGAGACCCAGAACATGATGAACCAAGACATCAGGACCAGGAGGCCACAGAGGCGTGGGTTCATGATGATCATGTAATGAAGGGGATGGCAGATAGCTACAAACCGGTCGTACGCCATCACAGTCAGAAGGAAATTATCCATTCCAGAAAAAATTATAAAAAAATACACCTGAGTAAGACATCCTATGTAGGAAATATCTTTGTTCTGTGCCTGAATGTTCACTAGCATCTTTGGAATGGTGGTGGAAATGAAGCAGATGTCTATAAATGACAGGTTGGAGATGAAGAAATACATAGGGATGTGGAGGTGGGAGTCAGAGCTGATGGCCAGGATGATGAGCAGGTTCCCAAGCACGGTGACCAAGTACATGGACAGGAACACTCCAAAGAGGAGGGGCTGCAGTTCAGGATCCTCTGAGAGACCCAGGAGGAGGAATTCTGATATTTCTGTGTGGTTTCCTGCTTCCCTTAAGTTAGTGTGTCTGCTGGAGAAGGAGGCAAAAGCAATGTTTGGTGAACATCCAACTGGCACCTGAGGTAGTCAGCACCTCTTGATTCCACCTTTAGGTGAACAAACTTCAACCTCTGTTGAGAGTTTCCAAGGATGGTGATTCATTCAGTCAAGTGGTAGCTCATTTCTATTTTATGTGTAATTATTTAGCCTTTCAAAATTTAGTAGATATCTCTTTTATCATCTACTCACTGGTTCTAATTCTATTTGAGGCTATGAACATAAACCAATTTTTCTTTGATATGACTCTTCTGAAATGATTTAAGATATTTAATATCTTTGATAATCTCCATGCTTCCTTCTTTCAAATAGCTCTATGATGGTTAGTAAGATGTGAATTCTTAACTCAAAAAGCCTTAATTCTATGACTTGATACTTCCTATTGATGTCACACAACTCAAGGACCTTGTTTTGTTTATTTCTAAAAATGTGGCTACTGCTATTACCTTCTTTGTGAGGTTTAGAAATAACTTTGTACACAGTAGGGTCTCCATAAATGATAGCTGTTACTGTCATTATTAATCTGCTCCTTTAATGACAATTAGTTTTGATATGTAACTCCCAAGGTACAGTACAGAGATGTGATTTAGAAACTGGGATATAGAGTCAGACTTCCTAGAATAGAATTTAGCTTCACCAACTTATAATTAGTGTGACCTTAACAAAGTTATTTAATCTCTCTTAGCTGCCGATCCCTCACCTCTGCAATGGGAGTAGTAAATATGCCCTACATTGTTAAGACTGATGAGTGAATTAAATGAGGTGATGCAAGTAGTTTTTCTTGTGATTCCTGTGAAATACAGTGGACACTTAATAAATGTCAGCTTATGTTCTTAACATCACAATAAATCTGTATTGTATGGCTATTATTTACTAATTTCCTTTAAACTGGAGCAGCCACCAAGGATGGAATTCTAATCATTATGAACAAGTCTGGTGCCTCATTTCATCAGCAATCAGCACTTCTGAGAAATGAAGATTCCTATGACTTCCTCTTTCAGAGATTGCGTGCCAGGTGAATTCTCCCAAGAGGATAGAAAAGCATGTGAGCTACATAGGTAAGAGGAGGGAAAAAGTCAGAAAACATTTAAAATAAAATACAAGATATGTTTGAAAGTGTGTGCTAATGTGTACCTGCTCAAAAGTGGGCTGTGTAGTATTAACAATGAGTGCAGTTAATGGTAAAAGAATGATAGTTTTGATGAAAGTGTAAAATGTTACTATGAATCAAATCACCCTTAAAAACTCAAAGGGAAATTAAGATGCCAATAAATGTTTATATTCTCCATGATAGAAAAAATGTGTTATTAATGCCTAGAGATAGCAATTAATTTGAGAAAAAAATTGAAGACACAATTAGTATAGGGAGGTTGGTAGAAAAGCCCTCTCTAAAATATGCATTTTAGAGCTGTCAGAGGAAGGATGAGTAATTGTTAACCAGGGGGAATTTTAAAAAGGCAAGTATTTTGGGCTGAGGGAACAGAATTCATGGTTGCCCTGTGGATCAGTGAGTTTGGAAGTGGAACAGATTTCAGGGGTCAGTGACATGGAGTGAGGGTCAGGAAGGATAGAGTGTGTGAGGCTCACAAGTGCAGCATCCTGTACTATTTCTTGATGTGCCCTCACACTGGTAATTTTTTGTTGATTTGTGGGACAGACTGCAAGAGTGTTTTTGCTCACCATTGTCTTTTCAGGGACTTACATGGTGCCTGGTCCGTAGTAGGTGCTCAGCACATGCAAACATTAGATATATAATAAAGACTGAGACCCAAAGGGTCAACTGTAAGGCAAAAAAATAAATCTTTAAGCTCACATATGCCTGAATGCAGAAACAGAATAGAATAATAAAGTTAAATAAAAAGCATTCATACCTACTTTAAGAGAATAATACATCATGCATAATTAATGTGTAATCTAGGAATAGGAAACTGATTTAATACTGTGATATTTGTTAACATAATTCTTCACAAAAATAGGTCAATGAAGAGAAATCATAACCATAATCACAAGAGAAAATGCATTTGAGATAAGGTAACAGCCATTACTGTGGTTATCAACCACAACAGAACCTCTCGCTAAATGAGGAAATGAAGGACAATTTCTATACTCAATGAAGAATGGTAAATTTAAAACTGAAGCCAACGGGATATTATACATTAAAACACTAAAATATTTGTGCTAAATTCCTTGAGACAAAGCAGTCCACTCCAATTTCAATCACTCTATAGTCTCCTGAACATTTGAAGAGACTGGAAAGATGAGCAAAGGAAATTGAGCTGAGTATCAAACGTCAGAAATAATTATATTATTTGTAGATGATACTGTGGAAACTAAAGTGAAACAATATCAACAATCCACACAGAAACTACTAAGTGCTATCAATGAGTTGACTTGGCTGCAAAAATAGTTAGGGTGTATAATAGAGAAACCCTATCACATGAAGAATAAAGTAGGTACTACCTGGTGCATAATATATTTCCAGTAAGTAGTTATTGAATAAATGATTCGACACAGGAAATCCAATGGGAGTCTACAATTGTGGGAAAAAGTAGAGAAGAAGTGGAGACTCTCCAGAAAATAACTCTCATTGGAGACAGCTCTACATTACAAAGAGAGAGACGGAAACAGAACCAGAGATGAAAAAGACTTTCACTTCAGTGAAAATCAAGTACCTTCAAAGCACAGAGACTTCACCTTTCTTCGAGTAAATAAATATTAGTGTCCCAGTCTTCTTATTCTTGAGGTAAACCCCAGTACCCATTTTCTCTCCTCTTTGTCTTCTTACTCCACCAGCCCTCACTGAGACACAACGACCCTCTTTGATGGTTATCACTGAAGCTTTCTGTTCTCTGAGGTCTGCACATGGGATGCGCAATTGAGTTTGCATTTGGCTGAGATTAGAGAATTAAAACTAAGGAGCGTGTTCAAAGTTTCTAGCATCTCAAGGGTTTAATTCTCAGAACTTCTCATTAAATAAATTGTTCTTTTGACTCTCTTCTCTCCAAACAATTCAGCTCCCTTGGGTTACAAAGATAAGAACATGGGTAATTTTCAGGCAATGTTATTTCTGTACAAGCAGCAAAGCAAAAGGAGAAACTCTTCGTTCTTTGATTTGACTTGAAAATTACAGAGTGTCCCATGGGGAAAGTTTAATTTCTGTAAGAACCAAAACCCAGGAACCAACTTTCTGTGATGTTCTACTCTTGAAGAGTCTTGGAGATTTTATGGATCACTTGGTGTCCACAATGTCTTGAAGACAAAGAGATCCTTTCTGAAGAAAAGCAGAGTGCTTAACAGTTTTGGTTTTGTTGAAAAGACTAACCAAATGAGAACTTAAAAATATCGCTTGACATTTTCTGGTGACATGGAGGCCTTTGTTGATATTAGGGAGGGCTACATTTATTACCTCTAACAGAAGGGCGGGGCAGAAATGATCCAAGTAGAGTGTGTTGAAGGATGAGTATTGAAGAAATATAGGTGGCAAATATAAATCATATATAAAGTTTGTCAGAGAAGGGGAGGACAGAGGTAAAATACAGCCTAAAGTGAGTATCGAATATGTAAGAATTAAAAAAAAAATAATGGAAGATATAGGAAGACATTTAATTTCAAAGAGAAGGATTATATTTAGTGCAGGCATTTGAATACACAGAAAGTGCTGACTACAAAATTCACAAAATGCAGTATACACTCTAAATCAATGACAATCATCATGTGCTGTATCTCCAGCTTAGAGAATAAATGGGTCCGTAAGTCAAGGGTTGGAAGTGGAAGCAACCTCATCTAATCTCTCTTCCAGTGAGTCACTTGGATATTTATGCTTCAGTTCTTCACAGATCTGGCCTCTGCATATTTAGAGATCTTGAATCCTAAAGGGATAATACTTCCATAGATATGGCAAAAGTCCCGTGAAACTTCAAGCAATGCTGCTGCTTGGAATTTTAGGTCTCTTATGCCAAGAAGAAGATTCACTGTCCTAGTAGGTGTAGTTGACCCTGGTCATCAATGTCATTGTGTGACCATGACAATGGGCATGCACTGTTACCCTGCTGTGTTCAATCCAGTGGGTGGGAGGAACCTCAGTGCAAACACCGTGATGGATGCAAATGGCTTTCAGTCAGTTATGCTCCCACAGCAAGTGATCTGAGTTGTGTGACTTTGGGTGAGGCAGCTTCTTTTACCTGAGAATAATTCTCAAGGAGGGCAGAAGGGTGAGGGCTGTCAGATGGCTGCATTCCCCTGAACCTGAAGAATAAGCCCTTAAGTCCAAAGGAGGAGCTGGGTAATGCAGCAAAGCATTTACTAGAGTCCATACTTTGTGACATATGGATCACTTTCTTTTTTTTAAATTTTTTTAAATTGTTTTTTACTTTTTTTTTTGAGGAAGATTAGCCCTGAGCTAACTGCTGCCAATCCTCCTCTTTTTGCTGAGGAAGACTGGCCCGGAGCTAACATCCGTGCCCATGTTCCTCTACTTTATATGTGGGATACCTGCCACAGCGTGGCTTACCAAGTGGTGCCATGTCCACACCTGGGATCTGAACCAGCGAACCCCGGGCCACTGAAGCAGAACATGTGCACTTAACCACTGCATCACTGGGCCGGCCCCTGGATCACTTTCTTTTTAATTGAGATACAATTAACATATAACACTATATTAGTTTTAGGTGTACAACATGATTCAATATTTGTATATACTGGGAAATGATGACCACAATAAATCTAGTTAACATCCATTGCCAAACAGAGTTATAAATTATTTTTCTTGTGATGAGAACTTTTAAGATCTACTCTCTTAGCAACTTTCAAACATACAATACAGTATTATTAACTATAGTCATATGCTGTACATTACATCCCCAGGACTTATTTATTTCATAACTGGAAGTCTTTATCTTTTTATCGCCTTCACCCATTCCTCCTCCACTCAGGCAAACACCAGACTATTCTCTGAGTCTATAATTTTGTTTTCTGTTTGTTTATTTTTAAGACTGTCTTTACTAGAATGTTAAAGAAAAATACACCATGGGTCAATAATGCTTATCGTAGGAATTTAAATATGCTTCAACTTTAGGCACTCTATTCATGTTCATTTATTTCATAAATATACCAATACAAAAGCTGGCAAGGACAATAGGAATCAAAATGTAGCTGATAATCTTTAACAGCCATTTCTCAAATGGCAGTGTTTACTTGTGTGAGGGGAGGATGCAGTCTCTCAAAGCAGGAAAATAAGGATATATCTTTCAAATGATAAATAACGTGGATTTTTCAATGAGAGATAACACTCAATTGAACATAGAAGTATTTAGAAATGACAATTAATAAACATGAAGAATTGCTGCTATTAACCATAAATATTTAAAATTATTCTAATTCAAATAAATGTACAAGATGGAAAAAGGAAACACAAGCATTGACAAATGTTTCATTTGTCACAAGAGACAATGCAAGAGACAAATGTATCGTTATTAGTAGATAAGATTTTGGGTGTGGTGTTACCACACAAAAATAGGGTTCTTCTATCCATGTGCATAAATAAGTCAATTAATTATGGCATCAGCTTTTGGGAAGAGAAGTCAACTCTATTCTGCAAGATTGATATGCAGGGAGACAGGGAGCCTGTACCCTCAGATCTCTTTCCCAAATTAAGGATTTGAAGCAATCTTTAAGAGTTTAGGGACAGCAGACTGGCATGTGGAAATGCTGGTGGGACAGGTTTTCATTGGTGGGCTTCAATCATTGATGGTAAGATTCTAAACATTCATGATTAGGTTCTAAGCTTTTATGGTAAGGTTTTAAACATTTATGGTAAGGTGGGGAAGGAATTTTAACACCAGATCTTTCTGAATCATGGACCCTGACTTCTGATAAGAGTTCTGACTTTTAAATTCCCCACTGTCCTTTGGTTCTGTGGGGAGGAGAATCTTTGGTTCTGTGGCTATTTCAAGTCAATATTTCTTCTTCTGTGCATACTCTGGCTATGTGATTTCTCAAATTTTCTGAAAGACAATTTCTTATTCACTGTGGGTAAAAGATGAAGTCTATTGAACAGGTCCTGGAGGGCCCATGGTTACAAATCCCTCCCCCCTTTTTGTTGTTCATTCCTCAATTCTGAGGGATATAAGGTAATGGCTGCTCTATCTTCTTCCTGCTGATAAGAGATGTAGGCTGTTCCATCTCATTGAATCAGTCTCTTAGCAAGTCAGTGATACAGCTGTTCTCTCAAAGTTAGGCTTATATTGTATAAATAAGTAACTAGGTATTTATTAGGAAGAATTTCTACAGAAACAACAATAACAACAACAACAAACAAAGATAATAGGTTGAGAAAATTATAAGCCAGTCTCTGAGCCAAAGGGTCAGTCCGTCAAGAAGATTTCTATAAGTCAGGGTCAAAGCATCTTTGGAAGTTTTAAATGTCTCTGATGATGTCGTTAGGTGTTCAGGTATATTTCTGAGTGTCTGACAAGCAACAGGCATGAATCTTTCTTGTTTATATTGAGTTGTCCAGAATCAGTTTGCAGGGCTTCAGGAAAAAGTGGTTTCAGTTCTCAATGATTCCAAAAGAAAAAGATGGAAAAAATTTAAAGCATGGATATTTCAGGAGACTAGAAGAATTCAGGACCCAGTCCAGTTTACAGATAGAAAACAAAAACCTCAAATACAATTGACAGAACGGCAATCCATGAATGTGTATTATAGTTTTTATTGAAATATATTTTTTCTCTAAAGTCACCCTCATTTTTACCAAACAGAGCAAAATTAAGACTCATTAGTTTGAAAAATGTCTAGTTTCAATAAACTTGGCCTAATTATTTACATAAGTACAAGAATAGCAAGTGACAATATAGGCTGTTTTAAATCTGCTTTGCTGGAACTCTTCATAAGGAAACAGATGGAACTTTAAAGGCCACTGGAGCCAGGAAAACCAAGCCAAGGACTTGTCATCAGACTCAATCTGCAATACCTAGAGATTTGGGTGAATTCTTCTCTTCTCTTGAGGTTCCCCAAAATATCCTGAGGTTCTTTACAGCTTCCAGGGAATGCAGCTTCTTTACTCATCTAGTAAAATTTCTGGGAACCATCTAAGCAAGGTACGAGGCCAATATTTCCAAATGGTTTTATTTCATAAAGTCAGTCCTTGTCCCTTAAATCTGTTTTGGTCATATCATATCTGAGTCTATGCATATTTTTCTCAAGTATGACATTCTAGTCAAATCTTTGGTAATCTAATCAATTGTGTCCCATCATAAGGAGAACAGATTTTTATTGAACTTATGGAAATAAAGATATAGCCTGAAAATAGCAATAATTGCTCACTAAGAGTTTCCAAATTCTGGAGGGATCAGGTAGGCATAAAAAGATAAATGTTTCAATTCTGATACAATCACCTAAAATAATTCTTACAAAGGTATAATTTGCCAAATGCTATAAGTCATAATTAGCTTAAGAGAAAAAGATTTCCTTAAATCTGGAAAAAGAAAACATTAAAAAATCAGCAGTACTTCAAATGAAAATCATCCCCCCCAGTTCATTCAGTTTCATGTAAACAACACTTGATCTTGATCTTTTGTTGGAAGTATCATGAAGTTGTAATTTTCTGTTAGAGTTCTGTAATTCCTCATCCACTTCATAAGAAAGTTTATCAGAAAGCTGTATTCTAGAGTAAGTGTCAAAGTCCTTTCCATGAGTCTCTCTTAAGATGAAAGACACCTGAAAGTAAAACAACTATCTGCAAATGACAAAAGACTCAAAAAGAGCAATTGACAGAGAAACTTAGCTATTTCTGACATACAACACTTCAAGATAATAACTACAATTAGGATTGATTGCTGGGACAGATAAGAATTTTAGGAATGTTATATAATTTTTTAAAACACTTACATTAGTAACATTCACCCACACAATATAACCTAAGATGGTTTATCATCACTTATTTGACAATGCTTCCCATGTAATTTAAGATACCAAACAAGCCTAATTCATTTAATATCACCGTCTTTATAGAAAGAGAGAACAGATTTCTTTGAGAAGTCCTCTGAAAATTCTCAAAGTAAAAAAAATTCAGGGCAAAAGAAAGACTTCATTTGGGATTTGAATTTTGGGGGAAGCTTGTGAAAAATATCAAAAAGTTTTAAAACACTTGGTCAAATAGGAAGCAATGCTCACTGTGGAAGAATGCTTAATTATCCATTTAACCAAAGTGAGACTCACTCAAAAGTAAAGAAAACCTTTTATAACATCTTTATCAAGAGCAGATTGAAAGTTCCAGAAAATTATCCTTTTAAGAGAGAGAAAACCGGTCTTTTTTCCAAGATGGCGGCATAAGTAGACTCTGAACTCATCTCCTCCCACGAACACAGCCAGGTTACAACTATTTTGGGGAAAATTACCCTGGAGAGAAAACTGAAAACTGGATAAAGAACCTCCACAACAAGGGACAGTCCTGACTAAGGCGGAAGAGGCAGAAATTCCTGCTGGAGAGGAAAAAAGCCACCTTTGGGAGCAGCAGAGCTTCTCAGCTGGCCAGGCAGGAGCCACCCTAAGGTATGCAGCCCTCTCTGGAGGAGTGAGGTCTGGAGCAGGGGCTGATAATGCTATAAGCATCCTTCAGACTCAGCCCAACTGAGATGGGGGTCTTACTGTCTAGCTTTGCTGGCTATTAGCTGAGGAAGACTGGCCCTGAGCTAACATCCATGCCCATCTTCCTCTACTTTACATGTGGGATGCGTACCACAGCATGGCTTATCAAGTGGTGCCACGTCTGCACCCAAGATCAAAACTGGCAAACCCTGGGCCACCTAAGCAAAACCTGCACGCTTAACTGCTGCACCACTGGGCTGACCCCTCAATTGTTTTCTATACACTAACAAGGAAGTAGCAGAAAGAGAAATTAAGAATACAGTCCCATTCACAATTGCAACAAAACAGAATAAAATACCTAGAAATAAACTTAATCAAAGAGAGGAAAGATCTGTACATTGAAAACTACAAAACATTGTTGAAAGAAATCTGAGAAGACGCAAAGAAATGGAAAGATATTCTGTGCACTTGGACTCGAAGAATTAACATAGGTAAAATTTCTGTACTTCCTAAAGCAATCTACAGATTCAGTACAATCCTTAACAAAGTTCTAATAATATCTTTCACAGAAATAGAACAAAGAATGCACAAATTTATATGGAAGAACAAAAGACACCAAATAGCCAAAGGAATCCTAAGAAAAAAGAACAAAGCTGGAGATATCACACTCCTTGATTTTAATATATACTACAAAGCTATAGTAAGCAAAATAGCATGGTACTGGCACAAAAACAGATACACGGATCAATGGAACAGAATTGAGAGCCCACAAATAAACCCACACATCTATGGGCAGCTAATTTTCAACAAGGGAGCCAAGAACATACAATGGAGAAAGGAAAGTCTCTTCAATAAATGTTGTTGGGAAAACTGGACAGCCACATAAAAAAGAATGATATTAGACCATTATATTACACCGTACACAAAAGTTAACTCAAAATTGTTAAAGACTTGAATGTAAGAACTGAAACCATTAAACTTCTAGAAGAAAATATGGGCAGTACACTCTTCAACATCTGTCTTAGCAGCATATTTTCAAGTACCATGCCTGACCGGGCAAGTGAAACAATAGAAAAAATAAACAAATGGGACTACATCAAATTAAAAAGCTTCCACACAGCAAAGGAAACCATCAACAAAATGAAAAGAAAACCTAAGAATTGGGAGAAGATATTTGCAAACCATGTATCAGATTAGGGGTTAATGTCCAAAATATACAAAGGACTCATATGTCTCAACAATAAAAAAACCCAACAGCCCAATTAAAACATGGGCAGAAGATCTGAACAGAGATTTCTCCAAAGAAGATATATGGATGGCCAATAGACACATGAAAAAATGTTCAACATCATTAGCTATCAGGGAAATGCAAATCAAAACTACAATGAGATATCACTTCACTCTGATCAGAATGGCTATAATTAACAAGACTGGGAACAACAAGTATTGGAGAGGATGTGGAGAGAAGGGAACTCTCATACACTGCTGGTGGGAGTGCACACTGGCACAGCCACTAGGGAAAACCATCTGGAGATTCCTCAAAAAATTGACAATAGACCTACCATATGATCCAGCTTTTCCAGTGCTGTGTATTTATCCAAAAAACGTGAAAACACGGATCTATAGAGATACACACACCCCTATGTTGATTGCAGCATTATTCACAATAGCTAAGACTTGGAAGCAACTTAGGTGCCCATCAAGGGACAAATGGATAAAGAAGATGTAGTATATATACACAATGGAATACTGTTCAGCCATAAGAAATTATGACATCTGGCCATTTGTGACAACATGGTTGGACCTTGAGGGTATTATGCTAAGTGAAATAAGTTAGAGGAAGAAAGCCTTATGCTTTATGATCTCACTGATAAGTAGAAGATAAAAACACCACAAACAATCACATAGAGACAGAGATTGGATTGGTGGTTACCAGAGAGGAAGGGGGGAGGGAGGAGGGTGAAAGTGTTGATTTGGAACATGTGTGTGGTGATGGATTGTAATCAGTCTTTGGGTGGTGAACATTATGTAATATACACAGGAATCAAAATATAATGATGTACACCTGAAATTTATATAATGTAAACAAATGTTATTACAATAAAAAATGACATTTAAATAGATATCATTATTCCTGATATTATGTCACCATTAATGCCATTTCAGTAAATCAAAATTGTAATTGAATTTTTAACTGGAAATAATAAATGTAATCTTTACAGGCTAGAGGAGGCCAAGTGAACTTCCTCCTGGGAAGAAGTAGGGCTCAGAAGTAGTTAAGATGCATCAGGGACACTGGCTTTTCTCCTCCTGTCAATCCTCCAAGATAGTGAGTCCTTCAGGAAATGGAGTTCATGGGCCAATTTGGCTAATTATGATCTCTGTGCACTGAGCTCTCAAAGCCACACAACTGTATATTATCAGGCTGCATCTCCAGCTCTTCATGTTGCTGGCCCATGTCTAGCAGGCTTCACAACTGTGTCTCCTCCTCCTAGAGTAGTAATCTCCATCAGGAGGCCACATCCTCAGTCTGTCTTTCTGCCAGTCCTGAGGACAGAGCCTCAACTATCATTGCTCGCCAGGCAGGAGAGGGGCAGCAGATTGGTCCTCCTTGGTCATGCACCAGCAGAGTCACAACACAGCCCAGTGAGTGTTGTGGGAAATACTGGATGGAGGAGGGACTGGGAGAGCAGTGTTTCTCATTGTCAGGATAAACAGGATGGTTGGAATAGACAAATTGTAGGGCACTAATATGCAAAGTTTCATTTCCAACCACTATGAAATTTATGTTCTTGGTTCTGGTGGTGGTGGGGGGGTGGTCCAAGAACTCTCATTCGGAATACTTCTTTTCTTCCACACTGGTTCTAGCTCCCATAGGCATTACCCCCATGATAACAGACAACAGTCCCTTAAGTACTCCAAAATCATCAAGTGAGGATGAGGATGAGGATGAAGACAGTAAGCATGATATCATGAACCTTCCTCAAGCACTTCCTAAGTGCCAGGCTCTGAGCTAAGTGTTCTATGCAGCTTGTTTCTTTTTATCAGCATAATGACTCCCCAAGAAAGAGGAATGCATATAATCATCATTTTACAGTCAAATAAGTGAACATGGCATTCCATATAACTTGCATTAGATCATGGGGTAAAATAGGAGTGAATTCCAGTTTGAATCCAGGCATCCAGACTCCAGACACAGGGTACTTAACCAGTAGTTTCTCCTGCCCACCCAATCTGTCATTTCACTTGCCAGGTCACTCCAGGCAGAGACCCTATGTTCACAGTCATCTTCCTTTGGGAGTTCCCAGTAGACCTCAGCAGAGAGTAATGAGTGTCTCTTGCTGCATCAACTATAGGAAGTCACAGCTGAGATCAAGGCAAAGATCATAGAAGGATCCCCAGGTTATAATTTAAGACAGATCTCTTTCTTTCCCCTATTCACTCCCTCCATCACTCTTCAGTGCTTCTCAATCCCTAAAGGAAAAGTAAAGTCAGGGTGTTTCTTTACATTCTTACTTAGGAAGCTGAAATCACTTAAAAGATGATCTTATCTGTACTTTTGGTTAAGACCCCTGGACTTCTGTGTTAAACTTTCTGAAGTGTAGGTAAACAGAGTGAAGAAGTTTATTGTATGAGCATCAGAGACCGATAATTTAATTGTGCCTGCTCAATTTATTATCTTGTGCAAAATGGAGCAGGTTCTTAATATGTCTGAACTTCAACTCTGCCATTTGGGTTAATTTTTAGTTGATACAACTGCATTGTTGCAGGGATTAAATTGCATAGTATGGAACTACATATGTAATGAATGTGTGTAGAAAGGGCAAAATAAATTTCAGATATTATTATTATTAGTATTAACAGCCTAGATTCCTGCTGTTTGACTAAAATATTCTGTGATCTGAAGATATTGTTTCCCTGGATATCTGACAGGACGTTTTATTTTGTCCTTATACAACTGGATACTGAATGTTTGGAGGGAAACAACTGAGTCTCATTCATTTCTGATTCCTCAGAGCTTATACTGTCTTTGGCACAGAGTAGGCAACAGAAACAAAACAAAATCTCTATTAAATATTAAATGTACCCTTAGTTCACATGAACTCGGAGTAGGCAATAAGGCTTCTACCCACTGGGTGATTTCCTACCTGTTCTTTCATCCCTTCTAGCAATATCCCACAGGACTAGAGATGCATACAATAGGACTGTGTATTTCTATGGCATGTACTTCCTACAAGCATATTACTTCCCTTTGATAAGATATACATCATTTGATCACCAAGAGATTGTTGTAATCTTAAATAAAGAAAAATTTAAAGCACGAAGAAAGAGAAGGGGAGGATAAATCTTACTTCATGGACTGAAACACTTTTAGGATTTTGCATTTAGGATGTGAAGTCAGACCATGCTCAAGTTCCCTGGGACAACAAAGGCTTTGAATTCTCTGCCATAGAATTAAATAAAAGTTGTTAAATATTTATTGAGATTAAATTTATCCATAACTTGCTACTGCAGTAATAATTCAAGTCTGATTAAAATGCCATAACTGAATAAGTGCCAAATTTCTGAGGATATTACTTTCCTCATTTAAAGGTAAAGAATGCCATCAGAAAGAGATTGAGATATTGATACACCCTCCAAATTTAGTGTGTGAAAGATCTAGGACTCAGACTTTCATCTCCTGACTGCTGCCCTAGGGCTCTGTCACTTCCACTGGAGCGGAAATAATTTTTTCAAGCTTGCTTTGTTGCAGATGAGCAGATGGAGGCAAAACCATTAATTTCTCCTCTTGGGATTCAGTGAGGACATCTGTCAACTAGGGGGGATAGGCGAAGTGGTTCATAGGAGTCTTTCTGGCATGAAAATTGTGGTCCACTGTTTTTCTATGAATAGTAATATTTTTTCCATTTCACTTTGGAAATCTGAGACATGCAAATATCATTTCCGCTACAAGTTGAGAATTTCACGTGAGCTATTATGGAATGACTATTACTAGACAGACTTGAGTGATATTCCTAATTATATATCTCACCACTAAGAGCAGATACTTCATTGTATCCTATTTTTTTTTTTGAGGAAGATTAGCCCTGAGCTAACATCTGCTGCCAATCCTCCTCTTTTTGCTGAGGAAGACTGGCCCGGAGCTCACATCCATCCGCATCTTCCTCTATTTTATATGTGGGATGCCTACCACAGCATGGCTTGCCAAGCAGTGCCATGTTCGCACCTGGGATCCGAACTGGCAAACCCTGGGCCGCTGAAGTAGAACGTGCTCACTTAACTGCTGCACCACTGGGCCGGCCCATATCTGATTTTTTTTTATTGGGAAAAAATATGGATGCCTAATAGTAAAATTAAATGTGTATGGATTTTTACAATGAAAATAACTATACTTTATATATGTAAATATCTTATAGATATTCTCACTTGTGTGATACAAAGAGGTAAAATAATTCGTATAGAATTTCCATAATAACGAACGGAAGAATAAAATGAAGCGGTTCCCTCTGTCAATAATATGCATCAGCTAAAATCTTTGAACTAGATGCATATACTTCACAGAAAGACTTAAAACATAAAGTTTTTCAGGAACAATATGTATAGTATAGTACTTTTTAGCTAACTTTTCAGGAATACTGTTTATGGATACAAAACAAATGCTAACATCATGGATACATTGGCAGGAAAATATACCCACCAAATTCATGACAATGGTTGACTCTGTGGGACAGGTATGCAGGAGAACTGGATCATGAAGGGATGGCAAGAAAATTGAAATTTCATTGGTAATATTTCAAATCTCTATAAAATATAAGTTCTGAAGCAAATATTACTGCATGTTCACATTTTGAGACGATGAGTGAGTATTAATGATAATAATAACAGACAACATTAATGAAGCATTTACTGAATGTCTGGTAATATTCTAAGGCAATCGTTTTGAACCTTGGTTGTACATTAGAATCACCAACAGACTCACATGTAGAGGTTCTGATTTAACTCGTTCTAGGATGGAGCCAGGCCATCAGTATGTTTTAAAAGATCCAGAGGTAATCATATGGTTAATCAGGAGTGAGAATGACTGGTCTAAGCACTTTATATTTATTATTTAACTTAATTTTTACAACAACACTATAAGGTAGGTTCTAATTTCTTCCCCATTTTATACATGAAGAAATAATCTAGGCTTTTGTTATATTAGTCTCTGCACTTTCATATTTTGCATTTTTCTCAAATTAAATCAATTACCTGACAGGAGAAATGAAATCCCAAGTTGCCTTCAGGGAGCTGATGTACGGAGTATTGGAATCCCTGTTTTCAAGAAGGATTGATGTGAAAAATTCTTAAGTAGACTTAATATGACTAGGTTTCAGGCAGATGGGGACTTCCCCTAGTTGTAAAACCTCAACTGTAAATAAGAGGGTTGATTTGATGAAGAAACAATGCTTCACACATTTTGGAGTTAGAATTATATTTAAAACACTTTTACTAAGCCACTGCATGATGGAGACAAGAAAATCAAACAGCAATCTCAGACACTAAGCTCATGCCTCAGGTTGTGTACCATTGATACAGTAACTTTGCATAAAAAGCCTACTGTTAGGATTAATATTTGAAAAGACTTTTAAAAGACAACCCAGGGGTTGCCCTGGTATCATATTGGTTAAGTCCAGCGCACTCCACTTCTGCAGTCCAGGTTCATGGGTTTGGATCCCAGGTACAGGCCTACACCGCTCATCAAGACATGCTGTGGTGGCAACCCACATACAAAATAGAGGAAAGATTGGCACAGATGTTAGCTTAGGGACAATCTTCCTCAAGCAAAAAGAGGAAGATTGGCAACAGATGTTAGCTCAGGGCAAATCTCCCTCACCAAAAAAATAAATAAATAAAAGACAACCCACATATATGAGTGAGCACTTATTTCTATTGAAGGTGGATATCAGAAACCACATAATGATGAAAATCAATGAAGATAACTCTTACAACAAAATTATAATTAATTAAATACATTTGACTTTAATTTAAAATATAAGTGATGTTACAGAGAGTTTATACATGGTCCAAGTTAAGGAACTTTCTTACACTGCATTTGAACAAATTAAACTCTATTTGAAGCTTTCTAGCACTTTTTAATTGGGGTGACTTTTTTTTTAAAGATTTTATTTTTTTCCTTTTTCTCCCCAAAGCCCCCCGGTACATAGTTGTATATTCTTAGTTGTGGCTCCTTCTAGTTGTGGCATGTGGGACGCCGCCTCAGCGTGGTTTGATGAGCAGTGCCATGTCCGCGCCCAGGAAGTGAACCAACAAAACACTGGGCCTCCTGCCGCGGAGCATGCAAACTTAACCACTTGGCGATGGGGACAGCCACTGGAGTGATTTTTTAAAGGAAGAAATATATTTCATTTTCCATATATTTTCTTCAACGGATGGGACTGATATTTTACTGGGTTCATAAGTTTAATTCTTTAGAGTTAGAGTTAGAGTTTGCTCCTCTTGCTTTGAGGAGCAAAGTGGCTTGCTCCTCGATCACACTTTGGCTCACTGTCTCTAAAGTGAGTGTATATAAAAACAGGTAAATAACCAAGAAATCAATGTGGAACGAGTTCTAAGAGGAAATGAGTGCCACCACTGAGAAATACTGCTGAAGGTACTGGAGTGTATGGTCCTCAAGTGTGAATGCCTTACTTTGCTTGGCTTGAATCCAAAATATAGACACAATGCTGGCTGTGTATTTGCTTGTTTCATTCATTCCAAGCCACTTTTCCCTTCCAGGAGAGGTCTTAGCAACATGGGACCAAAAGAACCTAACAACTGTCTCAGAATTCTTCCTCATGGGGCTCTCAGATGACCTGGAACTTCAGCCTTTGTTCTTTGGGCTATTCCTGTCCATGTACCTGGTCACCATATTAGGGAATCTGCTCATCATCCTGGCAGTCAGCTCTGACTCCCACCTCCACACCCCCATGTACTTCTTCCTCTCCAACCTGTCCTTGGCTGACATTGGTTTCATCTCCACCACTGTCCCCAAGATGATTGTGGACATCCACACTCACAGCAGAGTCATCCCCTAGGTCAGATGCTTGACACAGATGTCTTTTTTTATCCTTTTTGCATGTATGGATGACATGCTTCTGACTGCGATGGCATATGACCGATTTGTGGCCATCTGTCACCCTCTGCACTACCCCGTCATCATGAACCCCCACCTCTGTGGCTTCTTAGTTTTGACATCTTTTTTACTTAGCCTTTTGGACTCCCAGCTGCACAATTTGATTGTGTTATAATTTACCTGCTTCAAGGATGTGGAAATTTCCAATTTCTTCTGTGACCCTTCTCAACTCCTCAACCTTGCCTGTTCTGACACTTTCACCAACAACATAGTCATGTGTTTTGTTGGCACCATCTCTGGTTTTCTTCCTATCTCAGGGATACTTTTCTCTTACTATAAAATTGTTTCACCTCATTAGGTGGGAAGTACAAAGCTTTCTCGACCTGTGGCTCTCACCTGTCAGTTCTTTGCTTATTTTATGGAACGGGCTTTGGGGTTTACCTCAGTTCTGCTGTCTCACTTTCTCCCAAGAATGATGCAGGGGCCTCAGTGGTGTACACTGTGGTCACCCCCATGCTGAACCCCTTCATCTACAGCCTGAGGAACAGAGACATCAAAAGAGCCATGCAGAGGCTTCTCAGCAAAACAATCTAATATCGGTATCTGTGCCATTCATTCAGAGTGAAAGTTGGGAAATGCAGCAAAACTGAACATCTAGATCTGAAAATCCTACCTCTCTTATCAAATTGTTTTGTAGCTTTCACAACTTTCACTTCTCTCCATTTTTAATATCTGAATATTGATTCTTTTGGTATGTCTTTAGTGACACCGGGAGTATATTCTGAGATCTTTTGTGTATCATACTCACTGCATGACTATGCAGTGTTTATATCTATGGGGTCTTCTGTAGTTTATCATTGATGATCCAGGCATCCCAGAAAGATGAAAAACTTTCCTTTTGTATGTTTAAAAATTACATCTTTCCCACAGCTCTTATATATTTTCCATATGAATTTATAATTTACAAAATATATTTATGCAGGTTATGTGTGAGTTTGCATGTCACTGGTTCTCAGCCTTGGATTTACTGAAATCATCTGGGAAGCTTAAAAATACTGATAACTGGGTCTCACCACCAGAGATTATGATTTAATTGGACTGGAGTGTGGTCTGAGCATGAGGATTTTTAAAAGCCTCATGCTCAGGTGGTTCTAGATGCAGCCAACATTGAGAACTACTGATTTAAGTCAGATCTTTTACTCAAAGATGACCTGTATGTCTTGGATCCTAACAGCTCATGGGCAAATGCCAAAGATCCTAAAGAGATCATAGCTCCAAAAAGGAATATATGAAAAGCCTGCTGTAGCAATAGGTAATGTGTTTTCCCCATAATTCCTGATAATGTTTCTTCAAATATTTTCTCTGTGTACACTATACAGCTGGATGTATGCTAGTTATGAAACTATTGTCCCTCCGATCCAAACTTACACTTCTGTACTTTGCTTTGTGGTGCTGAGGTGGGGCTCTTGAAATCACGGTTGTATTTTCCATCTTGTGTTCACTTTACAAATTTTCAATAGTGGTCAGTAACAGTAATTATGCCCTAAAAGCTCAGCTTTTCCCTTTAAACCCCTCAAGCCCTTGGTGTGGTAGCTTCTTCCTTCACTTATGCTTGCTATTTGCCACTCTGTCCTTTTTGGCCTTTCAATAACTTCAGTAACTATTTAACCAACTCGCTATATTAAAATATCCTCATTAAAATGACTAGTTGGTTTCTCTTTTCCTGACTGAGCCCTGGCTGATAATGTAACATGGTTTATAAAAGTATGTTGTGAGGTGTCTGCAGTTACAAGATTGCAAAAGGTGCCCAGGTAAGAAAGGTGGGTGTTAATGCTATGTCTTGGTCATGAGTATACAACTGGAAAATAGGGGTGCTATCATATTTCCAGTTGCTGTGTGGCTCTAATGGTGCTTGTGGATCATTAAGTCACCATGTCACCAGTATAAATTTATCTTCTTCTACGTTACCCTAGGACTGTAAAGGACCATGTTGTCAGCAAAGTGGAGCTCTTTCCAGCAACAGCCTGGTTAGGACATCGCTTTATTATCAGGTCTTCTGTCATGATAACTCAGGCTTTGGTCTCCTTTTGCGTTCTACAAGATTAGTGTCCATCTTTCTTTAGAGATGTCAAATCATTTTTACAGTAGTAATGTTGACTATCTGAAAAGCTGTCCATAACTAGCTTAATTTACTTTTACTTTAAGGAAAATCACCTACTGCTTCATTGATGAGCAACTTTGATGTTAGAGGAAGGAACGCACTTGACAGAGAATGAATTCAATTCACACCAGTTAGCAGGAAAGTATTTCACCCGATAAAAACTATGAAAATACTATATTTGCGTATACATATATGCAAACCAAAGAGATAGCCAAAAAACGTTGGAAAGTGCTCAAGTAACGTGGCTTTTTTGTGTGTGGCTTAATTTCTAGGTTTTTTTTTTCAATTTGCTACCTCCTGTTTTCATATTACACCATCTTAAAATTCACAAAGACAAACGAATCTAAGAAATTATAAATCTGAAAGTATTATAACAGAAAATACACACCTGAGTCATAACCCAAGATTTTCTACAACATGCATGCAATGCCTTTCCTTAAAGTTCACAATTGGTAAAATGGGAGTATATACACTTGTGTTATAAGATTGGGTTGAACTCAAATTATACAACAATGTGAAAATTATTTAATTTTAAGATGTTCCCAGATGACTAAAAAATGAGATTTTAGACTTAAATTTCAACTAGTCATACATGGCAGCCTTTTCTGACCAAAACATTTTCTGTCTCCTTTGTGACTATTATATTATTCCACTAGTACTCCTGGAACAGTGGTGAACATGACAACAGACATTATTCTGGAGGTGGATGTAGCTTGTTTGCAAATAAAACTAGAGAATTTGGGGTTTTTTGGTTTACTTTTTCAGGATTTTCCCCCCAGCATTATTGACACATAATTGACATATAGCATTGTATAAGTTTAAGGTGTATAATATGGTATTTTGATCCACATACATATTGTGAAATATTTACCAAAATATGGTTATTTAAAACATCCTTTACCTCACATAACTACCACTTTGTTGTTGTTGATGTTACAGTGAGAACATTAACTCTACTGCCATAGCAACTTTCAAGCACACTGTAAAGTTAACTATAGTCACCATGATGTACATTAGATCCCTGAAACTTATTCATCTTATAACTGAAAGTTTGTACCCTTTGACCAACATCTCATCCTTTCCACCACCCTTCAGCCCCTGGCAACCACAAATCTATTCTCTGTTTCTATGAGTTCAGTGTTTTTGGATTCCACATATAAGCAAGATCCTACAGTATTTGTCTTTCTCAGTCTGATTTATTTCACTTAGCATAATCTCAATTTCCATGCATGTTGTAGCAAGTGGCAGAATTTCTTCCTTTCTCGTGGCTGAGTAAAATTCCATTGTGTGTGTGTGTGTGTGTGTGTATACATAGTCTGAATGATGAAGTGCTTGGAGCACAAAGTCCTTATAGAGAATGAAACCTATATGGTGGGCAGTATCTGAGATGACCCCAAAGAACATAAACTCCTAGTTTTCATGCCCTCATATATTTCTCTATCATGTGTGAGATGGGAATAATGACTCACTTCCAGTAATGAGAATGTGGAAAAATGTTGGGAAGCCACTTCTGGGAATAGAGCAAAAAAAATCAGGCTTTCTTTTTGCTGCCTCTCTTGCTCTCTTGGTTGTTTTGGTTGATGGGGCCCAAATGCAATGTAGTGAGCTCCCCCATCAAGAGACCCATGTGTCAAGGAACTGAGGGAGTTCTCTGGCCAATAGCCTGTAAACACATGAATACTGCCAACAGTCCATGAGTGAGCTTGAAAGTGGACCTTTGCCAGTCAAGCCTTGGGATGACTGCAGCCCTAGCTGATTTAGACCTTCTAAGAGGCCCTTCGAAGTATTAAATTAATCAGTTACCAAATAAATACATAAAAATCAACAGTTTTATAATACACCAGTGTAGTTCAATTAGATAAAAAAATTAAGTAATTTAGAACTGAAGACCCATTCAAATTAACAGCAAAAACTCCTGTAAATCTCCAACATATAAAATGCCAACCCAAGCAAGAGCTAAGGAAATGGAAATAACAACTTATCCTTAAAGACAAATATTAACTGAGAAAATGGAAATATCACATTCTTTGTATAGAAAACCTAATTCTGCATAGATTTCATGATTAATACAATAGATTTAAAGATATCAAAATCACACATTGAATTGCTAAATTAAAAAGAAGTCTGAATTTTGTTTTAATATCCTGCAACTTGGATGTAAGAAGCAAGTACAGGTGAACTTCTTCCTGAGTAGAGGAAGGACCCAGATCCTTCCAAGGACATTCACTTGTGTCCTTTTCTTCTTCCTTGATATTGGCAAGCCCTCAGAGGTTGGGATGACCTAGACCAATTGACTATTAGCTTTGTGCATTGAGCCCCCAACGTCATATAACTGTAAATAATTGGTTCTATAATTTAAATAACTGGCTGCTGCCTCCTGCCCTTTGCTTTGCAAATTCTAATATCATGCCTCTGTGTCTGTGTCTCCTCCCTTTTTTGGCATCCACATCAGAAGGTACCAGCCTGAGTCCATCTTCCTACCAGTCTTGAAGAGAGACCATGAGCCTTCATCACACACCAGGAAGGAGAGGGGCAGTGAGTCCATACTCCTTCATCACACTCCAGCAGATATGCAACTCAGCCCAGTAAGTGCTGTGGGAGATGGTGATTGGAGAAGGGACTGTCAGGAGAATTATTTCTCCTCAAGAATACAATGGATCATTGGGAGGGCACCCATATACAAAATTTCAGATCAGAGACCTAAGAAATTTATGTTCTTCATTCTGCTGGGGGTGTGAGAACTCTAATTCAGTGTTCTCCTTCCACCCTCACTGGTTCTGCCTCTGACTGGCTTCTCCCCCACCATAGAAGCAAGTGAGTCTCTCTAAATTTGCCCCTAAGCACTTCCAAATGCTCATGAAGGTTATGATGAGGATAAAGATGAGGAGAATGACATTAACTATAGCATCATGTTAATGAGGGCTTCGTATGCGCCAGTCTCTCAGGTACGCATTTTATGTATATTGTTTGATTTCATCTGCACATTCTCTCCCAAATTATACATGCACAAGTATTATCATTTTACCTAAGAGGAAAGAAGCACAGTATTTTACGTAACTTGTACAAGGTCATGAGTTGGAAAGACTTGAAAGAATCTGGGCAGTTTAACTCCAGACTCAGGGTGTCTGGCAAGTCTTCTCTGCCAAACCAAACAGTCAGTTCACTTTCCTGTCAGTCCTGGCAGAGACCCCCTGCTCACTAAGCTCTTCCCTTTAGGGTTTACTGGTAGACCACAATGGGGAGCAGTAGGTAGCACTTGCTGCATCAATTATAGGAAAGATGGCTGAGATCACAGGCAATGATCATAGAGAGTTGTCACATCATAATTCAAGAGAAATCTCTCTCTTGTCCCTGCTCCTGGATTCCACTTAAACTGTCCACTTTCTCCTCCATTCTTATAATCAGCCTACTCAATAACAAAGGAGACATAAAGCTAGAGTCTTGGGACTCATTCCTATCTAGGAAAGAGTGAACTGCTAAAAAATGTGTCTCAGATATACCTGTGATTAAGACCTCTCTACCTCTGCTTAAAACTTTCAGAAAGTCTGGAAACAATGATGTCGAGTGCATGGGACTCAGAGCCTGACAATTTAATTTTGAATCTTGTCTACTCCACTTATTATTAGTGTGTTATGGGGCAAGTACTTAGTATCTCTTGGACTTAAGACTGTCATCTGAGTTGGTTCCTAGTTGATACAACTCCACTGAATAAGGATTAAATAAATAATGAATGTCCTCTGTGCAGTAAATGTGATGATTGTATAAAGTAAGGGAAAAATAAATTTTAGACATTTTATTACAATAATGATAAAACTAGTTCTTATGTCTTTTGACTTAAATATCTTGTGACCTGAATTAATGGTGTTTCTACATCCCTGACAAGGCAGTTTATTTTTGTTTATACAAGTACACCCTTAGCATACAGAAAGAAATGAGTGAATCTCATGTATTTATGGTTCTTCAGAGCCTCTACCTTTTTGGCATACAGGAGGCATCGGAACCGAAAAAACTCAGTTAACTATTGAATAGAGGAGTGACGTCAGCATTATGGTGGAGTGAACTCTTCCCTTGGAATCTCCTTACTAAAATACAACTAAAGGGACATTCAAATACCAACACAGGACCCACATACAACACAGGAAACGTCTGGGAGACCCACACAGTCATATGCCTGAAGGTGGTGGCGAGGCTGGGCAGAGGAAGGTGAAGCTGCTCAGCAGGAGCACTGTTCAGAGAGAAGACTCACAGCTAGAGGAGGGGGGCACAGTTAAGGAGAGGTACTCTGTCCTGCCTGGCACTCCAGCCCAATGTTTGCGGGAGAGCACGTGGTGAGAGAGGGGCTGGTTTCATGAGTGGTTCAGCTGGGGAGCAGTGCTCTGTTCCCACCCTGTGCTCCAATCTCACATTTGCCATGAGAGCCACACAGTGAGGGAGGGTCTGGTTAGCAAGTGGCTCAGGTGGGGTGGGGCACTCTGTCCTGCCTGGCACTCTGGCCCCACACTCCAGCCTCACGTTTGCCAGGAGAGTGGCACAGTGAGAGAGGGGCTGGCTAGAGGAGTGGCTCAGCTGGGGAGAGGTGCTCTGTTCCTGTCCAGTGCTTCAGCCCTGCACTCCAGCCACACAATCACAAGCAGCACCACTCAGAGGGAGAAGCAGTGGCAGCTGCTACAGAGCACTACACAGAGAGACAGGCATCAGTTGGGGGAGGCATGCAGGTATGAGAAAGTGCTCCTTATCCCACCTGGCACACCAGTCCTGCTATCACCCAGAGCTCTCCACAGAGTGAGAAGTGGAGGCTGAGATAAGTATAGGAGAAGGCAAGCACCCCTCCCCCTGCCCAGTGCTCCAGACCTGCCATCATCCAGAGCATCGCACAGTGAGAAAAGCAACCAGTGGCCAGAGCTGGGGATCCCCAGACCCTGCTGGACCCAGAATACAAACAGCCTGATCCTCACCTAGTGGAGGCACGTGACAGCAATGACCAGATAATAATACCATGCTGAGGCAAAAATCCACACCATCAAGCAATATGAGAAAGTATATTAAATCTCCAGACCAGAAGGAATATGACAAGTTCCCAGAAGCCAACCCTGAAAACACAGAAATCCATAACCTAAATGACAAAGAATTCAAAATAGCTATCATGAAAAAACTCAATGAGTTACAAGAAAACACAGAAAGACAAATTAACAAATTCAGGAGCTTATTCAAAAAAGAGATTGAAACTTTAAAGAAGAAGCATTTAGAATTGCTGGAGATGAAAAATACAGTGGATGAGATTAAAAAACTCTGGACTCCCTAAACAACAAAACTGACAATATGGAAGACCAAATTAGCAATTTAGAAGACAATACTATAGAAATCCTTCAGAGTGAGGAGAAGAGAGAACTAAGACTAAAAAGAAATGAAGATGCTCTCATAGAAATATCTAACTCAATTAGGAAGTGCAACGTAAGAATTACAGGTATTCAAGAGAGGGAAGAAAATGAGAATGGAGCAGAAAGCTTGTTTAAAGAAATAATAGCAGAGAATTTCCTAAACATGGGAAACGAGATGGAAATCCATGCAAAAGAGGCTACCAGAACTCCCAACGATGTTAACGTAAAAAGACCTACTGCAAGGCATATAGTAGTAAAGCTGGCAAAGGTCAATGACAAAGAAAAAATATTAAGGGCAGCAAGGCAGAAGAAAATAAGTCACAAAGGAACCCCTATGAGGCTTTCAGCAGATTTCTCAGCAGAAACTTTACAGGCTAAGAGAGAGGGGAATGATATATTCAAAATTCTGAAAGACAAAAACTTCCAGTCAAACATTCTCTATCCAGCGAAAATCTCCTTCAGATATGAGGGAGAAATAAAACCCTTCCCAGATAAATAAAAGCTAAGGGAGTTCATCACCACAAGACCACCACTACAAGAAATCCTCAAGAAGGCTCTCATACCTGAAAGGAAAAAAAAAAAAAACAAGAAACAGGAAAATGGCCACAAAGCCCTCAGCAAGGAGATGAATAGGTATGCAACAGTCAGAAGTCAGCAGCTGTCTATCAGATCAAGTTGGTAAACACTTAATTCTTACATCAAAGATAAAGAAAAGAAAACCACCAAAATAAAAATTATATCATCACCTTAACCACAAACTCACAATATAAGATGGAATAAGAGATGACAAAAATAAATTAGAAGGGGAACAGGAAATGGATGGAAATCAGTATAGTCTAAGGAAATAAGAAGCAATCAGAAAATGGATGATCTCATCTTTGAGACTTTTAATATGAACCTAGTGGTAATCATTAAACAAATAATTAGAACAGAGACATATACAATAAACAAGGAGAAAATGAATAAAACCACCATAGAAAACTACCTAATCAAATTGGTAGCCCGATATACACGGGACAAGAAAAAAGGGGTATGCAGAAGAACCAGAAAACATGCAATAAGATGGCAGTATTAAGCCCTCGTATATCAATAATCACTCTAAGTGTAAAGGGACTGAATTCTCCAATCAAAAGACACAGAGTGGGGCCGGCCCCATGGCTGAGTGGTTGGGTTTGTGTGCTCCACTGTGGTGGCCCAGGGTTTCACTGGTTTGAGTCCTGGGCGTGGACATAGCACTGCTCATCAGGCCACGCTGGGGTGGCATCCTGCATGCCACAGCTGGAGGGACCCACAACTAAAATTGCACAACTATGTACTGGAAGGAAAAATGAAACCTTTGAAAAAAAAGACACAGAGTGGCAGGATGGGTTAAAGAACAAGACCCAACAACATGCTGCCTCCAGGAAACACATCTCAGCTCTAAAGACAAACATAGGGTCAGAGTGAAGGGGTGGAAGACAATACTCCAAGCTAATGGCAAACAAAAGAAAGCAGGTGTTGCCATACTTATATCAGACAAAGTTGACTTCAAGATAAAACAGGTAAAGAGAGACATAGAGGGGCAGTATTTAATGATAAAAGGGACTCTCCATCAAGAAGACATAAGACTTATAAATATATATGCACGCAACACAGCAGCACCAAAGTACATAAAGTAACAATTAACAAACCTAAAAGGAGATATTATCAACAACATAATAATAGTAGGGAACCTCAACACCTCGCTTATTTCAATGGATAGATCATCAAGACAAAAAGTCAACAAAAAGATAGTGGAATTAAATGAAAAACTAGACCAGATGAACTTAATAGATGTATAGAGAGTACTCCATCCAAAAACAGCAGAGTATACATTCTTCTCAAGTGCATATGGAACTTTCTCAAGGGTAGACCATATATTGGGAAACAAGGCAAACCTCAATAAATTTAAGAAGATTGAAATCATATCTACTATCTTCTCTGAACATAATGTTATGAAACTAGAAACCAACTCCAAGAAAAAAGCTAGGAATGGAAATAATATGTGGAGACTAAACAACATACTACTGAACAATCAATAGGTTGCCAAAGAATAAAAGGATAAATTAAAAAATATTTGGAGACAAATGAGAATGAAAACACACCATGCCAACTCACATTGGATGCAGCAAAAGCAGTTCTAAGAGGGCAACATATAGCAATACAGGGCCATGTTAACAAAGAAGAAAAAGCTCAAATAAACAATCTTAAACTACACTTAACAGAATTAGAAAAAGAAGAACAAATAAAGCCCAGACCCAGTAGAAGGGGAGGAAATGATAAAAATTAGAGCAGAAATAAATGAAATTGAAACAAAAAAGACTGTTAAAAGGATCAATGAAACAAGGAGCTGGTTCTTTGAGAAGATAAGCAAAACTGACAAACCTTAGCCAGACTCACTAAGAAAAAAAAAAGAGAGAAGGCTCAAATAAATAAAATTAGAAATGAAAGAGGAGAAATTACAATGGATACCACTGAAATACAAAAGATTATAAGAGAATATTATGAAAAACTATACGCCAACAAACTGGACAATCTAAAAGAAATGGATAAATTCTTAGCCTCTTAGAACCTCCCAAGACTGAATGAAGAAGAAAGAGAGAATCTGAATAGACCAATCACAAGTAAAGAGATTAAAACAGTTATCAAAAACCTCCCCAAAAATAAAAGTCCAGAACCAGATGGATTCTCAGGAGAATTCTACCAAACATTCAAAAAAGATTGATTACCTAGTCTTCTCAAACTATTCCAAAAAATTGAGGAAGATGGAAATATTCCTAACACATTCTACAAGGCCAACATCACCCTGATACCAAAGCCAGATAGGGACAATACAAAGAAGGAAAATTACAAGCCAAGATTGCTGATGAACATAGATGAATAAATCCTCAACAAAATATTGGCAAACCCAGTACAGCAATAGATTAAAAAGATCATAGACCATGATCAAGTGCGATTCATACCAGAGACACAAGGATGGTTCAACATCTACAAATCCATCAACATGATTCACCACACTAACAAAATGAGGAACAAAAACCACACGATATTCTCCATAGATGCAGAGAAGACATTTGACAAGATCCAACATCAATTCATGATAAAACACCCTCAATAAAATGGGTATAGAAGGAAAGTACCACAACATGATAAACGCCATATATGACAAACCCACAGCCAACATCATACTCAATGGGAAAAAATTGAAAGCCATCCCTCTGAGAACAGGAACAAGACAAGGGTGCCCACTCTCACCACTCCTATTCAACACAGTACTAGAGGTTTTGGTCAGAGCAATTAGGAAAGAAAAAAAAATAAAAGGAATCTAGATAGGCACTGAAGAAGTGAAACTCTTGCTGTTTGCAAATGACATGATTTTACATATAGAAAACCCTAAAGAATTCATCGTAAAACTATTAGAAATAATCAACAACTACATCAAAGGTCAACTTACAAAAATCAGTAGCATTTCTATACTCAAATAATGAACTAACAGAACAAGAACTCAAGAATATAATTCCATTTACAATCGCAACAAAAAGCATAAAATATCTAAGAATAAATGTAACCATGGAGGTGAAAGACCTATATAAAGAAAACTATAAGCCATTACTGAAGGAAATTGATAATGGCATAAAGAAATGGAAAGATATTCCATGCATGTGGATTGGAAGAGTAAACATAGTTAAAATGCCCATACTACCTAAAGCAATCTTCAGATTCAATGCAATCCCAATCAGAATCCCAATGACATTATTCACAGAAATAGAACAAAGAATTTTAAAATTCATCTGGGGCAACAAAAGACCCCAAATAGCCAAAGCAAGACTGAAAAACAAGAACAAAGCTAGTGGTATTGCAATCTCTGACTTCAAAATATATTACAAACCATAGTAAGCAAAACAGCATGGTACTGGAACAAGAACAGACAGACAGATCAATGGAACAGAACTGAAAGCCCAGAAATAAAACCACACATCTACGGACAACTAATCTTTGACAAAGGAGCCAAGAACATACGCTGGAGTAAGAAAAGACTCTTTAATAAATGGTGCTGGGAAAACTGGACAGCCACATGGAAAAGAATGAAAAAGTAGACCATTATCTTTCCCCATACATAAAAATAGACTCAAAAGGGACCAAAGACTTTAAGGTAAGACCTGAAGCCATAAAACTTCTGGAAGAGAATATAGGCAGTACACTCTTTGATATCAGACTTAAAAGGATCTTTTTGAATACCATGTCTACTCAAACAAGGGAAACAAAAGAAAAATAAACAAGTGGGACTTCATCAGACTAAAGAGCTTCTGGAAGGAAAAGGAAACCAAGGTCAAAATGGAAAAACAACCCACCAACTGAGAGAAAATATTTGCAAATCATAGATCTGGTAAGGGGTTAACCTCTATAATATATAAAGAGCTCACACAAATTTAACTACAAAAAAGAAACAACTCAGTCAAAAAGTGGGCAGAAGACACGAACAGACATTTTTCCAAAGAAGACATACAGATGGCCAATAGGCACATGAAAAGATGCTCAACATTACTAATCATTTGGGAAACGTAAGTCAAAACTACACTTAGATAGAATCTTACACCCATTAGAATGGCCATAATCACCAAGACAAATAACAAATTTTGGAGAAGTTGTGGAGAAAAGGGAACACTCATCCACTGCTGGTGGGAATGCAAACTGGTGCAGCCACTGTGGAAAACAGTACAAAGACTTCTCAAAAACTTAAAAATAGAAAACCATATAAAGCAGCTATCTCACTACTGGGTATTTACCCAAAGAACTAGAAATCAACAATTCAAAGAGACTTATGCATCCCTATGTTCATTGCAGCATTATTCACAATAGCCAAGACCTGGAAGCAACCTAAGTGCCCATCAACAAATGATTGGATAAAGAAGATGTAGTATATATACACGACGGAAGAATACTCAGCCGTAAAAAAAGACAAAATCATCCCATTTGCAACCACATGGATGAAGCTTGAGGACATGATGTTAAGTGAAATAAGCCAGACAGAGAAAGACAAACACCATATGATTTCACTTATATGTGGAATATAAACAAACTTACAAACAAAGAGAATAAATTAGTGGTTACCAGGGTAAGGGTGGGCACAAGTGGTGAAGGGGCATACTTATATGGTGTATGACAAACAATAACGTACAACTGAAATCTCGCTATGTTATAAGCTATTATGACCACAATAAAAAAATATTTTTAAAAAGACCCAACAATATGCTGCCTCCAGGAAATGCATCTCAACTCCAAAGACAAACATAGGCTTACATTGAAGGGATGGAAGACAATACTCCAAGCTAATGGTCAACTAAAGAAAGCAGGTGTTGCTATACTTTTATCAGACAAAGCAAACTTCAAGTTAAAAAAGACAGTGAGAGACAAAGAGGGGCACTCTGTAATGATAAAAAAGACATTTCACCAAGAGGACATAACACATATGAATATATATGCACCTAACACAGGGGCACCAAAGTACATGAAGCAATCATTAGTGGACCTAAAGGGAGAAATTAACAGCAACACAATAATAGTAGGGGACCTCAACACCCCACTTACATCAGTGAACAGATCACCCAGACAAAAAGTCAACAAGGAAATAGTAGATTTAAATGAAACACTAGGTCAGATGGACTTAGATGTATATAGAACACGCCATCCAAAGACACCAGAATATACATTCTTCTCAAGTGCACATGGATTATTCTCAAAGATAGACCACATGTTGGGAAACAAGGAAGCCTCAATACATTTAAGATGATTGAAATCATCCCAACCATCTTTTCTGACACAATGCTATGAAGCTAGAAATCGACCACAAGAACACAACTGGGAAATTCAGAAAGACTAAACAACATGCTATTGAACAAACATTGGATCATTGAAGAAATCAAAGGGGAAATGAAAAAATACCTGGAGAAAAGTGAAAATGAAAATACAACATACCGGCTCTTATAGGATGCAGCAAAACTGGTTGTGAAAGGGAAATTCATAGCAATACAGGCCCACCTCAACAGGCAAGACAAATCTCAAATAAATAGTCTTAAAATGCACCTAACAGAGCTAGAAGAAGAAACACAAACAAAGCCCAAAGTCAGCAGAAGGAGGGAAATGATAAAAATCAGAGCAGATATAAATGAAATAGACTTAAAAAACAGTAGAAAGGATTAATGGAACTAAGAGTTGGTTCTTTGAGAAGATAAACAAATTGACAAACCTTTAGCCAGACTCACCAAGAAAAAAAGAGAGAAGTCTCAAACAAACAAAATTAGAAATGAAAGAGGAGAAATTGAAACAAATACTCCAGAAATACAAAGGATTTTAAGAGAACACTGTGAAAAACTATACACCCACAAATTCGATAACCTAGAAGAAATGGATGAATTCCTAGACTCATACAACCTCCCAAAACTCAAGAAGAAATAACAATTTGAACAGACCAATCACAAGTACAGAGATTGAAACAGCAATCAAAAACCTCCCAAAAAACAAAATCCCAGGACCAGATGGCTTCTCTGGAGAATTCTGCCAAACATTCAAAGAAGATTTAGTACCTATCCTTCTCAAACTATTCAGAAAAATTGAAGAAGATGGAATGCTTCCTAACACATTCTATGAGGCCAATATTACCCTGATACCAAAACCAGACAAGAACAACACAAAGAAGGAAAACTACAAGCCAATATCACTGGTGAACTTTGATGCAAAAGTCCTAACAAAATGAAGGCCAACCGAATACAGCAATATTTTAAAAGCATCATAGACCAAGATTAAGTGGGATTTGTTCCAGGGACACAGGGATGGTTCCACAGCCACAAATCAATCAATGTGATACACCACATTAACAAAATGAGGACTAAAAATCACACGATCATCTCAATAGATGCAGAGAAAGCATTTGAGAAGATCTGATATCCATTTTTCAAAAAATCTCAATAAAATAGGTATGGAAGGAAAGTACCTCAAAATAATAAAGGCCATATACAAGAAACCCACAGCCAACATCATACTCAATGGTGAAACACTGAAAGCCATCTCTCTGAGAACAAAAACAAGATAAGGGTGCCCACTCTCACCACTCCTATTCAACATAGTCCTGGTGGTGTTGGCAAGAGCAATTAAGCCAGAAAATGAAATAAAAGGAATCCAATTTGGAAAGGAAGAAATGAAACTTTTGCTATTTACAGATGACATGGTTCTAAATATAGAAAACCCTAAAGAATCCACCAGAAAACCATTAGAAATAATCAACAACTACAGCAAAGATTCAGGGTACAAAATCAATTTTAAAAAAATCAGTTGCATTCCTATATGCTAATAATAAACTAGCAGAAAGAGAAATCAAGACTACAACCCCATTTACAATTGCAAAAAAAGAATAAAATACCTAGAAATAAACTTAACCAAAGTGCTGAAAGACCTGTACACTGAAAACTATAAGACATTATTGAAACAAATTGAAGAAGACATAAAGAAATGGAAAGATATTACATGCTCATGGGTCCAAAGAATAAACATAGTTAAAATGTCCATACTGCCTAAAGCAATCTACAGATTCAATGCAAAACCAATCAGAACCCCAATGACATTTTTCACAGAGGTAGAACAAAGAATCCAAAAATTTATATGGAATAACAAAAGACTCCAACTAGCCAAAGCAATCCTGACAAAAAAGGACAAAGACGGAGGCAACACAATCCCTGACTTCAAAACATACTACAAAACTATAGTCATCAAAACAGCATGATACTGGCACAAACACAGGCACACAGATCACTGGATCAGAATTGAAAGCCCAGAAATAAAACCACACATCTATGGACGGTTAATCTTTGATAACAGAGCCAAGAACATACAATGGAGAAAGGAAAGTCTCTTCAATAAATTGTGTGGGGAAAACTGGACAGCCACATGAAAAAGAAGGAAAGTAGACCATTATCTTGCACCATACACAAAAATTAACTCTAAATGGATTAAAGATTTGAATGCAAGACCTGAAACCATAAAACTCCTAGAAGAAAATATAGGCAGTACACTCTTGGACATTGGTCTTAGTAATGACTTTTCAGATACCACGTCTACTCAGGCAAGGGAAACAAAAGAGAAAGTTAACAAATGGGACTACATCAGACTAAAAAGCTTCTGCAAAGCAAAGGAAACCATGAACAAAATGGAAAAGACAACCCACCAACTGGGAGAAAATATTTGTAAATCATTTATCAGACAAGCGGTTGATCTCCAAAATATATAAAGAACTCATACAATTTAACAAAAAACCAAACAACCTGATCAAAAAATGAGCAGAGGATATGAACACATTTTTCCAAGGAAGATATACAGATGGCCAACAGAAATATGAAATGATGCTCAACATCACTAACTATTAGGGAAACGCAAATCAAAGCAACAATAAGATATCACCTTACACGGGTCAAAATGGTTATAATTACCAAGAAAAAAACCAACAAATGTTGAAGAGAATGTGGAGAAAAGGGAACACTCATACACTGCTGCTGGGAATGCAAACTGGTGCAGCCACTACGGAGAACAGCATGGAGACTCCTCGAAAAATTAAAAACAGAAATACCATACAATCCAGCTATCCCACTACTGAGTATTTATCCAAAGAACTTGAAATCAATGATCCAAAGAGATTTATGCACCCCTATGTTCATTGCAGCATTATTCACAATAGCCACGTGAACAGCATGTGGAAGATACCCAAGTGCTCTTCTACAGATGAATGGATAAAGAAGATGTGGTGTATATATATACAATGGAATACTACTCAGCCATAAAAAAGACAAAATTGTCCCATTTGAAACAACATGGATGGACCTTGAGGGTATGACATTAAGTGAAATAAGCCAGACAGAGAAAGATAAATACCGAATGAGTTCACTCATATGTGGAACATAACAAATTCATGGATAAAGAGATCAGATTAGTGGTTACCAGAGGAGAAGGGGGTTGGGTGGGTGGTGGGTGAAGGGGATAAAGAGGCACATACGTATGGTGATGCATAAAAATTAGACTACTGGGGGTGATCGAGATGAAATGTATTCAGGAATAAATAAACAATAAAGTACACCTGAAATTACACAATGTTATAAACCACTATAATCTCAATAAAATTACTTTAAAAAAAGATACCCAGGAAAAAAATTTAAAAAAAACAAAATACAATAAAAATTGGTTAGTGCTATTACTTTCTTTGTGAGCTTTATAAATGCCTTTATGCAAAGTAGGACCTCAATAAATGATAGCTATTATTATCATTATTAATCGCTTCCTTGTATGGCAATTATTTTTGATATATAACTCTCCCAAGGTACAGTATAGAGATGTGATTTAGAAAATGGGATCTTGAGTCCGAGTTCCTAGAACAGAATTTTGCTCCACCAGTTACTATCTGTGTGACCTTGATGAAGTTATTTAATGTCTCTTAGCATAGATACCTCACCTCAACAATAGGGTTAGTAAATACTCCCTACCTTGTAAGACCGTCAAGTAAATTGAATGAGATGAGGTATATAAATTTTGTGTGTGAATCTTGTGACATACAGTAGACACTTGCTAAAAGTGACCTTCCATTTTTAGATCACAATAAATCTGTCTTGTTTGGCTATCATTTATCAAATTTCCCTTAAACTAGTAGAGTCATCAAGGATGGAATTCTGATCATTATGAATGCAACAGGTCTGTTACCTGTTTTGACCAATGTGCAGCACTTCTAATTGATGGACATAACAGTGTCTCTCTCTTTCAGCGACTGCCTGCCGGGTGGATTCGTCCAAGAAGAGGGAAAACACACAGACTACATGGATAAGAGGAGGGAAAAAAGTCACAATACCATTCAAACAAAATAAAAACTGTGTGTGTTCGTGTGTGATCACGTATACATGCTTAAAAATGGGGACATGTATTAAAAATCAGTGGAATTCATTGCAAAAAATGTGATTGATAGATTGAATAAAAAATACTCAAAACTCCTATAATAGAAATCATACTAAAAATTGAAAGGCAAATTTAAGGTTTGAAAATAAATGTTTACATTCATCATGATAGAAAAAGCTTCAGTGTTATTAATGTCTGGAAAATTGTAATCAATTAAAGAGAGAAAAAATCATTGAGGGCCAATTTAGTTTGGGCATGTGGGTGGAAAAGGCTTCTCTGCAATATGAATGTTTTAGCTGTGAGAGGAAGGATGATTAATTGTTATCCAGGGGAAATAAGGTAGGGTAAACATTTTGGGCTGAGGGAACAGAATTCACGGTTGCCTTGTGGGTCACGGAGCTTGAGAATGGAAGGATTCAAGAGGCTAGTGAGATGGAGAACAGAGAGTGTGGGTTAGGAAGAC
Source organism: Equus quagga (assembly GCF_021613505.1). Taxonomy (NCBI): domain Eukaryota; kingdom Metazoa; phylum Chordata; class Mammalia; order Perissodactyla; family Equidae; genus Equus; species Equus quagga. The sequence continues at coordinate 90,278,902 of NC_060280.1, forward strand.
AGAGTGGGGAAGGCCCAAAAGTCCAGCATCCTGTACTATTCCTTGAGGTGCCTCTCACATTGGTAATTTTATGTTTATTTGTGGGTCAGAAGATGTGAGTATTTTGCTTACGCTTTTCTTTCCAGGGACTTACATGGTGCCTGGCACATGGTAAGTGCTCCACACATACAGGTGTTAGATGTCTAATAAAGATTGAGAACAAAAGCATCAACTATGACACAAAAAAGAAATCTTCAAGCTCACAAATGCCTTAATATAGACACAAAATTGAATAGTAAACTTAAATCAAATGCATTCACATTTATTTAAGAGAATAATATAACATGAATAAGTAATACCTATTCTAGGAATGGGAAGCTGGTTTAATACTGTGATGTTTGTTAACACAATTCATGACAAAATAGGTGAATGAAGAGAAATGATATCCATAATCACAATAGAAAATGCATTTGAGAAACTGTAACAGCCATTACCGTTGTTAGCAGCCAGGACAGAATCTCTTGCTAAATGAAGACATTAAGGACAATGTCTTAACCCAATAAAAAAGGGTTGTTTTACAACTACAGCCAACAAGAGATTCTACATTAAGGCACTAGAATATTTGTGTTAAATTCATGAACAGACTGAGGCTATCTGCTCCGACTTCAATCATTCAATTGTCTCCTGAACATTTAAAGAGACTGGTAAGATGAGAAAAGGAAATTTGGTCTAAGTACTGAACATCAGAAACAATAATATTATTTGTAGGTGATATTAGGGAAACTAATGAGACAACAGAAATAAATACAGAACTAGTAAGTGCTATGAGTGAGCTGAATCTGCAGCAAAATAGTTAGGGAATATAATGGAAAAAATACAATCCCATGAGGAATAAAATAGACAATACCTGGTGCATAATAGATCTCCAGTGAGTGGTTAGAGAATAAATGATTGGACACAGGAAATCCAACATGAGCCTAAAATTATGGCAAAGAGTAGAGAAGAGGTGGAAACTTTCTGGAAAATAACTCTTACAGAGGAGAGGCTCTAGATTCCAAAGAGAGAGAAGAAAACAGAACAAGACCTGGAAAAGACTGGGTTCAGTAGAAACTACAGTACTTCAAACTACCAGGATTCAACCTTCCTAGACTAAATAAATATAGGACTGTCCCAGTCTCATTACTCTAGAGGTAAAGCTCAGAACCCACTTACTCTCATCTTTTTCTTCTTACTCCACCATCCCTCACTGGACACACTGACACTCTCTGATGGTTATCAGTGAAGTCTTTGTTGTCTGAGGTCTGTCCCTGGGAAGCCTAATTGGGTTTCACCTAGGCAGGGATCAGGGAATTATAGAAAAAATGACAGCAGGAACATGTTCTTATTATCTCAAGGGTTGAATTCTCAGAGCTCCTCCTTAAATAAATGGTTCTATTGACATTTTTCTTTCCAAAAAAAAATCAGATCCATTGGGGTATAAAGACAAGAGAATGGAAAATGTTCAGCCTATGTTGTGTCTCTTTAGGCAACAGTGGGGAAAGAAGAAAGTATTTTCTCCAAGAAAAATTTCCTCTTTCTTTTGTTTGACCTAAATATGACAAGGTGTCCCGTAAGGAACATTTAATTTCTATAGGAACCAAATCCAAACACCAACTGTCTGTGACATTCTTCCTTTGAAGAATCTTTGGAGATTTCATGATTGCTTGGTATCCACAGTGTCATGGAGGCAAAAAGGTCCTTTCTGAAGAAAAGCTGAGTGGTTAGTAGTTTTGGTTTTGTCAAAAGGACTAAACAAACGAGCATTGAAAAATATCCCTTCACATTTGCTAGTGACATGGAAGTTTTATTGATATTAGGGAGGGCTACATTTATTATTTGTAAATAGAGGAGCAGGGGCAGAAATAATCCAGGTAGAGTGGGTCACAGTCAGTATTGAGGCAACATAGGTGGCAAATATAAATCACCTATGAAATTTGTAAAGGAAGGGGAGGACAGAGGTGAAACATAGCCTAAAGGGAGTATCAGGTATGCTTAGTTAAAACAAACTCTTTAATGGAAGATGTGGGAACATGGTTAATTTCAAAGAGAATAATCATATTTATTGTAGGCCTTTGAATATACAGGCCATTGTGGCTACATAATTCACAGGATGCACTATATACCCTAAATGAATGACAATCATAATGTGTTGCTTCTCCAGTTTATAGAATTCATGGATCTAGAAATCAAGGGATAGAAGCAGAAGTGTCTCCACCTAGCATCACTCCCAGAGAGCCAGTTGGGGAGTTTGTGCTTCAGGTCTTCTTAACTCTGGCCTCTGCATAATTTGAGGTCTTGACCCCTAAAAAGGATAAAACTTTCAGAGACACTGTGAAAGACCCATTAAACTTCAAGCTATGCTGCTGCCAGGCATGCCAGGTCCTTCATGCCAAGAAGAGGAGACAACATTCTGGCAGGTGTAACTGACCTTGGTCCTTAATGTCATTGTGTGACCATGGTAATTGGTATGCACTGGAACCAATTACTGCTGTGCTCACTCAGTAGCTGGGAGCAGCCCAGGAAGAACCTCATTGGAAACACAGTGGTGGAGGCAAATTGCAGTTGGTCAGTTATACTCCCACAGCAAGATATCTGAGTGGTGTGACCTTAGGTGATACAGGTTCTTTTAGCTGAGGGCAATTCTCAAAGAGGGCTGAAGGCTGAGGGCAGTCAGATGGCTGTACTCCCTGCTTCTTCTGAATTAAGAATAAGCCCTTACTTCAGAAGGGAGAAGTGGGCAACACAGCACAGGATTCACTATAGTCTATGCATGGCCATTTGGATTGTGAGCTTTCAACAACATATACAGTATCCCATGAAGCCTTATTTGTGATGCATGAGGATCTGGAGTTGGGAAGGACACTCCTTAGGTGGTGAGAGCTAAACTGAGAACTGAAGGATCATGAGTAAGACTCAGCCAAGCATAATCCTGTGCTCCTGATCTGCTTCACTATAAACTCAATTCTCTCTCCCAATACTGCCATTAAGACAGAACACCAGACGACATATGCCCCTGCCAAGTGGATAATATTACTGGAGTGTTTCACAGGCACAACAAAATGAACCTTTACAACAACAAACTCAATATTTTTTCCTTCATTCCCATTTTCCTTCCTACCTTCCTCCTAAACACGTTATATCAGAAAGAGTAACAGTATTGACAACATCAACAGAGCCACAGATGGAATTGCCCTAGATGGTTAAGTAACAATAACATTATGTTAAGATGTGCTTCCCAATTAGACTTTACGTTTTTATTAGCACTTATCACAGTCTCCATTTTTACTATTTATTTATATATTAGTTAATTTTATTTCTCCCAAAGAATGTAAGCTCTATGAAACTTGGGCCTTTATTTTGTTTCAAACTTCATACCAGTACCTGGAAGATATCAAGTAATAAATATTTAAGGCATGAATCAGTCAACCACACCAATGCTAATACTAGAATTAGAAATCAACTTGGGAGTGCAGATATGCTTCCAATTTGCTCTCTCTCTCAGTCTCTGCCTAATAGCAAACATCATCTACACAAACTGAACATTTGTAACCATTAGAAATTTGTACAATGAATTTCTTCTCATTTCTTCCATTAATCCACATGTTAATTTCAGAATGTCTTGTTTTTCATATACATTTTATTGACACCTAAAATTTAGGTAATTTGCCTGTTTTAATTTGCCTGATTAAAGCAAAAACCCAGACCTAAGCGTAGTGTAAATAATGGAATAGAAAAGGAAACAAGAAGTATGGTTTAGATAGCATGTTTCCTACATGATTATTAAATGGGAATAGTTGCATGAGGGTATATTAAACACAACTTGGGCACTATTAAGGACTGAGTTGTGGGGCCCCTATATTCATATGTTTAAACCCTAACCCCCAGTACATCAGAATGTGACTGTATTTGGAGAAAGTGTCTTTAAAGAGGCAATTAAGCTAAAATGGGGTCATTAGGGTGGGCCCTAATGCAATCTGACTGATATCTTTATAAGAAGAGGTGATAAGGTCACACAGAGAGGCACCAGTGGCATTCGTGCACAGACAGATTGACCATGTGAAGAGGCAGCAAGACAGCCAAAGAAAGAGGCTTCAGAGGAAACCAAGCCTGCTGGTTGCTTGTTATATAAAAATATCATGAACAACCTGTCAGTCACTAGGGAACTCCTTAGATAAACGAGGGAACATTTGTACAATGTAATACTGTGCAGCCAAATAAAAGCAAGATGTATGGTTAATCTACACACAAACACAAACACATAGACACAAAGTACTCTAGCTAATAAATTCGGCAAGGTCGCAGGGTACAATACCAACACAGAAAAATCAATGTGTTTTTAATAGACAACAATGAACAACCTGAAAAGGGAATCCTAAAAACTCCACTTACAATTGCATCATAAAGAATAAAATACCTAGGGTATATTTAACCAAGGAGGTAAAAGACGTGTATACTGAAAACTACAAAACTCTGCTGAAAAAAGTTACAGAGGACCTCAATAAAACAAGGATGAGATACAACTACACGCCAATTAGAAAGAAAGTATTATATGACTTCATTTATGTGAAAAGTCTAGAAAATGAAAACACAAATCTATGGAGACAGAAAGTAGGTCTGTGGCAGCTTAGACATTAAGGGAGTAGGAAAATGGGGGTATGACAGCCAAAGGGTACTTTTGGACTGATGCAAAGGTTCTAAAATTGTGATGGTTGCACCACTCTGTGAACATATTCAAAAACATTGAATGGTATAGTTTTAAAAGGGTAAATTGTACAGCATGCAAATTACATTTCAGTATAGCTGTTGCAGAAAACAAACAAAAGAGAAAATCATGATAGTGTCTACACCATTGGGAGCATAAAACATTTAATGTTTCTGAAGCACCTAGAGCATAAGATGCAACAACCTTTTGCTACCATTATATTTTTACTTCTGAATGTTAAAACAATATAAAACTATTGTAATCTAAAGAGTATGATATGGGCATAAATAAATATTACTGGCACATAATAGTTTAGAAATTGATACAGGCATATATAGGAATTTATTGTTTAATAAAGGTGAAATTTCAAATCAGTAGGTCAAGCATAGTTTATCAATAAAGCATATTACAACAAGTGGTCATCTTTCCAGAGGAAAAAAGAAATTGGATCCACTACCCCACACCACATGCCAAAATACATTCTTTGAGGAACAAAGACTAAAATGTCACTAAAAATAATACATTTAGAAGAAATCTAGGAAATCTGAATGTAATCTACAGTTTGAAGAGAATTTTTAAAACAAGCCAGGAAACCCAGAATATTTTTTAAAAAAGAGTATGTTAGCTACACAAAAATTAAACATTTTGTACAGCAACAGATGAAACATTCTCAAAGCAAAACAGTTATCAATTCAATAGATGCATAAAACACATTTACTAGTGCACATGAATAATTCTTGGTAAAATGTGTTCGTAAATCAGGATTTTAAAAGACTTTTATTAACTTCCCTAGGGCCACGCACTGAAAACCACAGCAAATATTATCACTGGAGAAACTTTAGAACCATTCCTGAATAAGTGAGGAATGCCTGGTATCAGCGCTATTTCACACCTTAATATGGGGGGCCCTGGACCATATGGTAAGATCAGAAAAATAAAAAACAAAACTACATATTTGAAGAAGACATAAACTTACAGAAATAGGCCATTATATTCAAAACACAAAGAAAGCAATGATTAGAGTTTAGCATGTTGCTGTGGACAGATTTTTGGGACCCCTCTCCCTGGTCTAACAGGCAAATCTAGCAAGCAAACTGCATAGGCTTTAAGTTATACAATAAAATCCATGCTGTACTGTGAAGCAGCCATGCAGGCCATCTTCAGCCTGTGTCAAATGACTTTGTGACCCTACATCTCATGACTGAAGACACCAGCTGGACAGATCCACAACAGGAACATATAAAGGGGTACCTTCCTCTCACATTCCCCAGCTGTTATTTCTTAGAGATTGAGGGACTAATTAACAACCCTGGTCCTTGCCTCCCTCCACATATAGGTAACGTCAGCATCTCTGAACTTATTTGATGTACAACCAAAAAATTCTCACGTATGTTACCTTCAACATATACTCTAGAGAAAAGCCCAGATGTACTCTATCCCCTCCGCGCCTTTTAAAAAAACACATATGAACTCTAGTTGTAAGGTTTTTCTTTTCCTCTTCCCTGCATGTGCACTGTTTTGTGAACGAGATATAAGCTGCACTACACACCTCAGAGCAGCTCCATCAGTTCACTCTGTTGAACTGTTTTCCTGTGGTTCACACTCCTCACACTGATTATTGAATCAACTCCTTCACTAATATCATCTAGACTTTAATTCAGTCCACTTCTAGCAAAATCGTTACCAATAGATGCATAAAACACATCTGATAATGCACATGAATAACCCGATAAAATGCGTTATTAAATCAGGGTTTAGACTCGTTATTAACCCCACAGAGGCCTTCCACTGAAAACCACAGCAAACGTGATTACCTGGGAAACTTTAGCTCTATTCTTGAATAAGTTAACGATATCCAGGACGAGCGTTATTTAAAAATAAATAAATAAAAAGAGAAATATATACTAGAAGAAAAAAATAAAAGATTTGCAGAAAATGTCATTACATTGAAAACCCAAAGGAATCAACTTTAGAGTTTACAATTTAGCATGGTGTCTATTTCAAATAAAGGCGTAAAGATAGGATTTATTGGAGACAGATCACTTCACTCATTGGCAGGATTATCAATACGGGAGAATCACTGTAAGGGCTCTCGGAACGAGGGGAGAAAAGGGAGAAAACCTTCTGAAGTGCTCGCTGGGGGCTGGGTCTCAACGCGCAGCCTCGCCCTTCAGGCTTGACTATGCAGCGTCCAAACGCGCGTTGGGTCTCATCCCACCTCCAGCCCCGCCCTCAGGGATCCGCCGCGCCCTCCGCCAGTAGCTCCGCCCATCGGGCTCGTTCGAGACTCAATCTTGTCCCTGGGGCTGATTAGAGGTTAACCCCCGCGCCCAGCCAACCAGGCACCCATCCACCCCCACGCGGGAGGAAACCAGAATTTCTCTATCTGACCTGGCCGAGCGGGGCCAGTCGGCCCCAAGGCCGGAGCCCCGCCCCTTCCCGCCACCCCCCAAACAGGAAGTGGAAATGACGTCACAATCGGCCACAGTCTCTGCCGTTACTGGCCCATCTTGAAGTCATGAGTGTTGGTCGTGGTCCTGCCCGGATCGGCTTAGGCGACGCCGGCATGAAGGAGCGGGAAGCGGGCGGAAGAGGGAGTCACAGGACGGGTTTGGGCGGCCGCCCGGGGCCTGCTGAGAGGGACCTGGCGCGCGCCGCTCGCTTCCGCCGGGGCTGCGGGGCCTCCCGGCAGGGCCAGGTCCTAGAGGCCGCTTAGCCGTCGTGCCCCGGGAGGAGCCGGATCTGCAGTGGGGTGAGGGCGCTTCTGTGGGGTCGCGTCATCCTCTGTGCTCCTCCCTCCAAGGCTCCAAAGCAGCCTTGTGACTTTTCTCCAGGAGGAAGAGGATTTCCGCTTTTCCGGTGGGTTGACTGCGGTCCGTGTCCGCGTCCTCAAGGACCTGGTGCTTCGGGTGTCTCCAGTGAGCACCGGGGAAGGGTGGGTCCAGAGGCCTCTGTCTCCTTTTGTACGTAAAAGAATGCTTGATCTGAGATTTGAGTTCATCTTTGCACGGTCTTTATTTATTTACACATTATTACACGGTATTTATTTACACATTATATTCGGGTAGGAATATGATGTACTTTCTTAGATGTCTATGGTGTGCATGTTTCTGTATAGAAATGGTAGCATATTTAGACCATAGTCTGTCTACTAAAGAGAAACAAGAATACTCACCTCTCTCTTCATCTGAATTTCCTAAGCCTGTTCCTCCCCACACAACTTCAAAACATGAGCCAATCAGAGAAACGGATGGAGGAGTTTTTGCCCTAGTTCTGAAATCATTGAACTTCCCCTAAACAGGATGTTTGAACTAAGTATAATTTTTGCCACGTTTTTTGTTTGAAAAATCTTAAAACTAAATAAAGTGTGTACATCTATTACAATGAATGCCCACTGAAGTAGATTCATCTATTTTTAACTGGGGTTATGTATCTATTTCCCATTATATTCAGATTTGGCATCATGAATGTGGGAACACAGTAAGTACATAATATTTATCTGTTCTCTAAGAGGTGACAAGGAATGATGGTGGCCTTACCTGCTGTGACCAGGTTCTGGCAGTTCTCCAGCATCACATCTCTGTATAGGTTTCTCTGAGTAAGGTCCAGTAATGTCCACTTCTGGGTGAAGTCCACAGCCACATTGTCAAAGGTCATTGAATCCTAAACCATCACACACATGCTGGTGTTAGCTAAGAAATATCTCCACTGATTATTCACTGGAGAATGAGGATAGAAGATCCAGTATCTATGCAGGGTTATGAGTTCTCTCATTATCTTCCCAGGTTGCTATGGTTCTATGTTCTTTTCTCTATCTAGATTCACTCATTGCTGGTCTTCACTCATATGGCTTTAATAGCATCTCTTAAATATGACCTTATCTCATCAAAACCAAAGTAGGAGGTCTTGTCTTATTTCCCTCTATTGCAGCATACTCCAAAGTATTCTACAGACTCTTAATAACAGTGTAGAATGATTGATTCTTTGAGAAGAGGAATTCAAATCTTTATCATATGTCAGAGCAAGCAGCAAGTAAGAAACATGTAGTTGACATCCATGAAGTTCAAGATTGATTAGAGACTGGGGAATCCCTCTTCAATATGAGAGGTTCCACTTCCTGGGAAATTCAACTGGGGATTTAGTCCTTGTATGGAGTTCTTTTTGCTTTAGGAAGCTCTGGACACAGGCATGGGTAGAAAGAATGTATCCACCTGGTAAATTTCAAGATGTCATTCACTAGGATATGATTTTTTCTTATCTGCTGACAATTTTTCAGCCAGACAGCCACCGACATTTCTGCCTCTGTGTTCCCCTCATGAAGAGAGGATCCCTAGAAATATCTCAGAGAAAAGAAGGCATACATCAGAATGCAGAATGACCATATTTCCCAGATTTATCCAACTGAAAATTATTCCATCCTAGTTTGCGAATCCCATATATCCTTACACATTCAAGCAATCTCACACAAATACACACAAGTGTCATAAAACGCCAGAGTAGTTCTGTCTCACCTGGAGCCAGAAAAGGGGATTTTGAGCCATGCTGCCCATGAGGAAAGGGAATGGTCTTATTTACAGGTACAGCAACTAAAACTCTGAGAAATATGATTCTTCATTTGCCCAAGATGATAAAACTCATGAATGGTGTTATGCAGAACCGGTTCCCAAAGCACACATGCAGGAAGCTGACTTAAATCACAGCATTCTCTGGCATACTTCAGCTGCTTCTTAATGAACCAGCAGCATGACTGCTCAGGCTGAGACCACTGGACTCTATATTGTGCAGGGGTGACATTTAGCATACTCTAAAAATGAGAATCAACAAGGACTTACCAAGGGTCAAATCAATGGCTGCTATCCTTGGAGAGTAATGCTAAAATATGGCTGAGGGTTATGTGAAGCCTAGGTCCCTTCATTGCAACTTAGTATCTAAGTGGATATGACAGTCTTCGTCATTCTTGACATGGGTCATCTGGAGTCCTGTTTCAGTATCAATCATTGATCAAAAAGCATTACTTGTTAGTCATCAAACATCATACAATAGCTGTCTCTCTGTACATGATATACATGAAATTCACTAAGAATAGTACACTCTATAGCATGAATGTTAAAAACATTAATTACTATTTACTGAAAACCAGTAAATGACGGAAGTCTGAATACAAGCGTTACATATATAAGCTCATTTAATTATTATAAGAACCCTTTATAAGGGGTATCATCACCCCTATTTAATAGCTGAAAAAAGCTAGATTATGATCACACTAATAATTGGTCCAACATCACCCAGTTAGGAAGTGGAGAAGCGGAAAGTGAATGCAGGTAAGTTTATCTCAAAAGCTTGATCTCCTGAGGTTGTTTTTATTCCCAAATATGACCAGAAGCTGGTGTAGACCTGCACTGTCCATTATGGTGGTCACTAGCGACATATGCTGTTGAGCACTTGATATGCAGCTAGAAAAGAGAATTTTAAATTCTTATTTTAATTAAATTTTATATTTAAAATATGTTACTAGATTCACTTATTTGAAAACTGAAATGTTTGGAAAAACTTGGATACTTGCATCTACTTTCTCAACTGCAATTTTTACATGATGCAAACACAAAAGTATATGTGATGAAAATTTCATGTGCTAAGGGTGCCAGACCAAACAGAGTGGAATATCATAATAGATTGGACCAAATTCATTGACATGGGTGCACTGAATAGACAGTCTGGATTTAATATATTAGCTCATGGACCTGGGAATGGCTCTAACAGCTTACTTGCTTGGACTGAAACTCAGACTCAATGGGGGCCTACAGTAATGAGCTGATATGCCAGAGCTTCCCCAGCAAAATGCAATAAAGTGAATCTAGAGATATGGGAACGTTGCACCAGATTTATCATGTGTGTACAGCCCCCATTCCCCATTCTATGTTGATGGAATGTTAAAGACTCTGTGTTCATAAAGATATTGATAAATAGATCAATAATTGGACCACCTCCATCCTTGGAAAGCTCTGTGGGTATTTTCCTTTATAGGCCGGGTATGACTGTAGAGGATACCATCATTGAGATGAATTACCTGATTTCACGAAGAGAACCCAGAGCAGCAGAAATCAAGTAGGTAGCACTTAATTTCCAGAGACAAGGTGGCACATAAACTGTCAAGGACAGTGGGAATGAAGCAGGAATCAGAATGCTTTGGTCTGCAGAGATCTTTAGTATAACTGACCCCAGGCTAGTTGGTTCCTGGGAATGAAACAGACATGCAGCTTATTTAGAACAAGGGTCAAGAAACAGCTCCAAAAGTCCATATAGCTAATTTTAGGCTTTGTGGTTCAAATGGTCTGTTTTGCTAAACTCAACTCTCTCATCGTAGTATGAAAGAAGCCTCAAACAATATGTAAACAAATGAATATGGTTATGTTCCTATAAGACTTTATTTACAAAAACAGGTGGAGGGCCAGATTTGGCCCAGTATCTGTAGTTCTGCGAATTGTGTACTAGAATTTTGCTTGGTATCTGTAACAAGAAGTCTCAAGTCTGGTAACCAGAAATATGACTTAAGCCACTACTGTGGAAAAACACAGCTCACTACCCAATTCCAAGACAGATCAACTCACAAACTTAGAACCCCTTCATCAAAGGAAAGACCCTGCACCATCATCACAATTTATAGTATAAATCTTCCTTCAAACTCTCCACAAAGGGACTTGCAGTCATTTACTAGAGTGACTATGCATTGGGGAAAAGGAAATACCCAGAATGGCTCTAAGATGACATTAATTACTGAGGATCCAAAATACCATTGTGGCCCTCCACCACTCAAAGTGGAGGGTTATGCTTGTCAGGTGATGGATCAAGTCTTAACTCCACTGAACTCTTACTGGACCCAGCTGAACTAAGGACCCACCCTGTGGTTATTTTCCCAGTTCCTGCATGTATAATTAGACTACAGATATTCTTGGCAATTAGCAGAATTCTCTTAAATTAGCTCTCACCCCTGGGGTGAGGACCACTATGGTAGGAAAAGCTAAATGGAGGATCCTAGGATTCCCCACCACCTGACATAATAATCCAGAAATAATACAACATTGCTGAAAGAGCTGCAAAAATCAATGCCAACATCAAACTTGCCTAAGGGCAGAGAAATTGGGAGGAATTGGTCTTGAAATAAACCATAGGTATCAACAACAACCTGGAGACCAATTCTACAAACATAAACTGTAGTAGTTCTGCATGTTTTCTCTATGCTTTTTATATGTATATGTTTCTTTACATGCATATATTTGCATATGCTAACCATCCACTTCTATATCCTTCTCATTTTAGTAATATGCAAATTACAAGAAAACACTACAATTTAGTCTTTAAGTAGCAGAATATTCATGGGATTGTAACTAAATCTGAGGAGTACTTACTGTGGCCTGTGTCGGGGATAAAAATGACTCGACATAAATTTATAACTTCCTGAGAAAATGCAATTTTAAGTGCACTACATCATCTACATAAGACTTTCTAAATGATCTTTTGAAGCATTTAGATCAGAAGTTGGCAAACTACAGCTCACAGGCCTGTTTTTGTAAAGAAAGCTTTATCAGAACAAAGCCATACCCTTCTATTTACTAAGGCTTATGACTGCTTGTGCACTACAGAGGCAGAGCTGAGTAATTACAGACCTTCTGGCTGCAGAACATAGAGTACTTTCTACCTGGACCTTTTCGGAGTAAAAGTTTGCCAATCTCTGTACTGGACCCAATTACCAGTTTACAGGAATTACAAGAAATGAAAGAAATATTTAAGCTCACCTTGCAAATAAAATCACAAACATCAAAAAGCTTGAGTTTCTAAAAGAATATGTGATTCTTCAAAGTCAATTTTTGCAGAAACAATACCTCTGGTCTAGGTTAAAAAGACTAAAAAACACACACATACATAAATCTTGATTGGCTCCCAGATCCAAAAATGTATTTTGGAACAATGTGCAGAACTTTAATTTTCACAGAGTAGATATTAGATGACATTAGTTTTAATTTCCTTGGGTGAAATAATAGCATGATGGTTTTAGTCCTTATCTTAAATAGATGTATTACCAAGTAATTAAATGGCAAGCATCATGTCTGCAACATATTTTCTACTGACTCTCAAAGAGTTAACCAAAATATGAAATTATCTAGAGAGAGAGCAAACATGCAAAATGCTAAAATGGGTGAATCTACTTCAATGGACACTCCTTTTATTAGTTATTTACATTTTCTTTAAGATTTTTCAAAAGAAAAATGTCGGGAAAATACCGTCAGTCCAAACATTCGGTTAATGGGAAATTTAATTATTCTAGAAGTAACGTAATGAAGCCTCCATTCCTTTCTCCTGGAGGCCGCTGTTCTGAAGCTCTGTGGAGATGTACAGACCTAGGAAATTCAGATGAAGAAACAGGTAATAGCCTTGTTTCTCTTTAGTAGAAAGACATGTTCTACTTACGTTCCTAATTGGAAACTAAAATATGCACCCATAGACATCTAAGAAATTATATTTCTACTTGAATGTAGTGTGTCAAAAAATAAGAAACCTGCAAAGACAAAGCCAAATTCTCAGATGAAATATTCTTTTGTATACATAAGGAAACGGGCCATTTTGAAGCAAGTTTCCCCGAGTGCTCACCAGAATATGCCTGAATCGCAAGATCCCTGATGAAGCAAGCACACGGGGGCCAAGTCAGGGTCACTCCAACAGCAGAAATTCTTTTCCTTCTAGAGAAAAATCACAAAGGTTGTTTTGGAGGCTTCTGAAGAGGGGTGCAGGATGGGCGGAAAGACCCCATGGAAGTGCCTTTCCCACATTTTCCGACCCTGGGTATCCGGGGACCTATGGCACCAGCCGGCTATCATGCAGCCTAGGTGGATGCGAACAGTGCAGGCCAGGCCTCTCTAAGCACGCCCCTCAGCGGACCTCACCCAACCCGTCCTTTGATTCCTCCCCTTTTCCTCCCTCCCATTCGTGCGAACCTCACCAGAGCTCACAGAGGCTGGAACAGATGAACTTGATATTCTCATTGTTGCGCAGAGCCCCCAAGGGAAAAGAATGCAATGAACAAGTGACTTCATTTCCGCTTCCTGCTTTGATCCCGGAACATGCAAGTCTTCGGCATTCGAGTCATCAGGTAAGTTCCACCGTGTCAAACACAGAAATGGTAGATTTCTTCTGCGTGGTTGTGGTTGGGCTGTGAGTCTGGTCATCGTGGGGGATGAGGAGAGGAAGAAGTGCATAAGCCAAGGCTGAAGCTGGAACCAGGTACGTGGGCTGGGCTACGGGTGGAGGGCGGGGCCCATACATGGAGGTAGGGGTGGAGGCAGGACGAGGCCCATCTCCTGTTTGGAACATGGATGTGGAAGGCTGGGGTTGGGCGTTAACCTTACAGCCTGCACAAGAAAAGCTTTTCTGCTTTCCTCTCCCCACGTTCCTAGAGTCTTTACAATGATTTTCCTTTGTTGGTAATCCCGTAAATCTATGAAATATTCTGTCCTCCATTCAGTCAATCTCATTTGTAGGGCTTTATTTAGACACCAAGCCAAACTCATCATTGATTTTTTGCATTTGCAATATAATGACATTTTCTGTAAATCTTTTATTGTTCCGTTTCAAATATGTTTCTTTTTTTTAATTTTTGTGACATAGCACTGATACCTGGCATTGTTCGCTTATTCAGGAATGGTTCTAAAGTTTCTCCGGTAATCATGTTTGCTGTGGTTTTCAGTGGATGGCCTTTGTGATGTTAGTAAAGATCTTTTAAAATACTGATTTAGTAACACATTTTATCAAGAGTTCACGTGCATGATAAAATATGTTTTATGCATCTATTGAATTGATATATTTTGCTATTAGTTTCATATTTTACTTACAAATCATTTAATTATACTGTAGCCAAAGAAATTGGCTTTTAAAAATATCTGGATTTCCTGCCTTGCCTTAAAAGGTTTCTTCAAACTCTAGATTACATACAGATTTCATAATTTTCCTCTTAAATGTATTATATTTAAAGAGACTTAGGTCCTTAATCCTTATGGAATACGTTTTGAAATGTGATATGGGGTAGTAGATCCAATTACCTTTTTTCCTCCAGAAACTATTGCTAATTGCTTTAGTACTGCTTGTTGTTAAACTGCTCTTGATCTACTGATTTGAATTTCCACCTTAAACAATAAATTCTGTTTCAGTTTCTAGACTCTTCTGTGCAAGTAATATATTTATGTCCATATCACACTCTGTTTATTATAGTGGTTTTATATAAATTTTAATATTTAGTGGTAAATATATAATGGTAGGTAATATTTATTACTATTTATTTATTTAGGTAATATTTATTTACTATTTAGGTAATATTTATTACAGTAATAGTTATTACTGACTGCTTTAGGTGCTCAGCTTGGGGTGCTTTATGAGTCAGCTGATAATGTGTGCAAACAGATGGGCTTACTATTGGAATCTGCATTTGAAGGAGCAAACACCCGTTTCAGCCTTTATAGACTGCTTTCACTAGATAAGGAATGTCTCCTGTCTGGTCCATGAGCTGATGGCTTTGCCTTTCAGATCATAGTCAAGTAGAGTTGGACAGTGGTCATGTGGCTACTGCCATGTCTGTAGTGGGGTCTATGGTTGGCAGCCCTGTTACCAGGGATATCAACCCTGTCTGGTCCCCTGAGAGGACAGGACTGCCTCCTCTTTATTAGTGAAGGTGTGAGGTGTGGGTTGTGAAAGTTGCTAGTTTATAAGTCTCTTTCCATGTGAGAGTAGCCAATCTGGAAATAAAGCTGATAATCTGAATGGAAATCTTCACAGTATTTGAGCCCCTGTGTCACTCAGCTATGTTTAGATGAATCAGGAAATTCTCTTTATCACTTGCCTCCAAAGCAGACCTGTCAATGCAGCCTTATCTTTATGTGAGCTTGAACCATGAGATGATCATGCCCAATGAAAATCAACAAGGAGTGCCATAGCTCCTCCACCTTCTCAGCTCAAATGCTTATCAGTCAATTGTTGGCTCACACACATCTCTTGTGGTAGGTTGAATAATAGCCTCCCAAAGATGTTTGAACATGTGAATATGTTACCTTAGACGGCAAAAGGCATTTTGCAGATATCATTAAGTCAAGAATCTTGAGATGGAGGGATTATCCTGAATCTGGATGAGTTCAGTGTAATTAGAAGCATCCTTATAAGGGAGGCAGGAGAGCTGGAGAGAGTATTGAAGATGCCATACTGTTGACTTTAAAGATGGAGGCAGGGGCCACAAGCCAGTGGATGCAGGGCACCTCTAGAATTTGAAAAAAGGCAAGGAAACAGATTCTCCTCTAGAACCTCCAGAAGGAAAGCATCCCTGCTGACATGTTAGATTTATTACCTCCAGAATTCTAAAATAATAAGGTTGTATCATCTTAAATCACTAGACTTAGGGCAATTTGTTACAGGAGCAATAGGAAATTAATACATCTTTCTTTTAAAATCTGTCCATATCATTGCTGCTGGCTTAGGTCAGGTCTCCGTCACCTCTCCCCTGGACTATTTCAATAGCCTCCTAACTGTTCCCTCTGCTTCCAGTTTCTCCCACTCAGGGCAAACCTCAAATCCTCAAATTATACGTATGATAACATCATGACTCTGGTTCTCAATTGCTTATAACATCCTTAGTATATCAAATTAGACTCTCATTGGTCTGTCCTCCATCTGCGTGTCCCAACCTTATTTATAATACTTCAGCCATAAGTTCCATATGTCTTCCTGATGTATCTAACTCTTGAATATCACCCAAATATATTCTCTGGCTAATTTTCTGCTTATTATGTATTATTCAACCTCCAAGCATATTCTCCTTTTAGATGTTTTTCCTGAATACCAAATGTTGGCTAAGAGGTGGAAAAACTGGAACCTTCATGTGTTCCTGGTGGGAATGTAAAATGGGACAGCCACTTTTGGAAAATAGTTTGGCATTTTCTTAAAAAGTTAAGCATTAATTTACCTTTCAGCCCACTAATGGCACTGCAAAGTATCTCCCCAAGAGAAATGACAATGCGTGTCAACAGACACAAGCCAAATGTTCATGGCAGCATTATTCATAATAACCTCAAACTTGAAATGTCCAAATGTCCATCAGCTGGTAATTGGATAAGGAAAATGTTGTATTTACCTACAATAGAATACTAGTCTGCAATTAAAAGGAACAAAATATTGATACTTACTTCCACATGGATGAGCCTCAAAAATGTATGCTTAGAAGAAGTCAGATACAAAAGACCACATATTGTATGATTCCATTTGTTTAAAATATGTAGAATGGCAAATTTAGAGGCAGACAGTGGTAGGTAGTTTCCTACACTTGAGGTGGGAGTAGCAATTAACTGCAAATGGATACAAGGTTAGGTTTGAGATGATAGACATATTCTAAAACTGCATTGTGGTAATAATTGCATAGTTATAAATTTAGTAAAATCTTTGAATTTACGTTATCGTGGGTGAATGCTATATATGTGAATTACACCTCAATAAAATGTTAAAAAAATCAATGTCTAAAGAGTTTTCCTGGAATTACTCAAGGTGAATTGAAAACTTTTACCTTTGTTTTCTGCAGGATTTATTACATATCAATATTATATTCCTCACCTCTCTGTATTGCAATAATTTGTATCTCTTTGGTCCCCTCCTCAATTTGTACACAGTAGACAATAAATGCACATTGGATTAAACTTAAAGCCTTCCAAGTGAATTGAAGCCACTTCAAATAAGTCTTTTGTCTCTAAAAAATTATGATTAATGACAATGGCTGCTTTGGAGGACAGCTGTACAGGGCAATGGAATTATGCAGGGAATTTAAAAAAATATTTTATTGGTAATATTTCAAATCCCTATAAAATATGAGTTTTGAAACAAATGTTATTAAATGCTCATGTTTTTAATACAATTGGGTGTTAATTACAGTAATAATAGGTAATATTAGCTGAATGTTTTCTAAGAGCCTGGCAATCTTGTAAGGCATTGTTCTTGACCCTGGCTTTTACATTGAGACTACTAAGAACTGTGTGTGTAGAGATTAGTATTTAGTTGGTTTTAGGCTCTGGCCAGGGCATCAGTACATTTCACAATATTCACTGGGAAGTACAGTAATCAACTAGGATTGAGAACCATGGGCTTTATGTTTTATTTAATTTAATTTGTTAAAACAACCTCATAAGGGAAGTTCAGTTATTTTCTCCATTTAACAAATGTGAAAACTCCCCAGGTGTTTGATATTTCCACCTCTGTTCTTTTTTCTTTTGCATTTCCCCCAAATTGACTCATAGTGTAAAATGAAGATGAAAGTTGCCTTCAGGGAGTTGATTTAAGGAGAACTGTATTTAAGGAGAATTTATTGAAGGATAATCCTTGTTTCAGTACAGATTGAAGTGAAGGGGCTATAAGAAGGCTGGGTTTCAGAGCTACTTTGGGGGCCTCCCATGGTCCTAAATTCTTCAGTTGGAAATGAGAGAGTTGGATTTGATGAGGACCCAGAACTTCAAGTGTTCAGGAATAGAAATAAATGCAACTACTTTACCAAGCCACTACAAAACAGAGATGAAACAACAACAAAAAATGCCATGTCAAACACCAGATGTTTCCCCAATTTTATGTAAGTTGATACATAATCCTGCATAAGATGAGAAATTGGAAGAAACTTTTTTAATATTATTTTTAAAGTTGTGAAATATGTTGTACACTAATGCCATCTATGGGATCAATGACGGTGTATGATTTTGTGCATTCACCAAAACATGTTTAGCAACATTTGAAGTCTACCAGGCCAAGGTTAGGAGTTATATTTGAAAACACTTTTTTATTAATGTTATGATAGATTACAACCTTGTGAGATTTCAGTTGTACATTTTTGTTAGTCATGTTGTGGGTACACCACTTCCCCCTTTGTGCCCTCCCCCCACCCCCCCTTTTCCCAGGTAACCACCGATCAGATCTCCTTATCAATATACTAACTTCCACCTATGAGTGGAGTCATATAGAGTTCGTCTTTCTCTGACTGGCTTATTTCGCTTAACATAATACCCTCGAGGTCCATCCACGTTGTTGTGAATGGGCCAATTTTGTCTTTTTTTATGGCTGAGTAGTATTCCATAGTGTATATATACCACATCTTCTTTATCCAATCATCAGTTTCTGGGCATGTAGGTTGGTTCCACGTCTTGGCTATTGTAAATAATGCTGCGATGAACATAGGGGTGCAATGGACTCTTGAGATTTCTGATTTCAGGTTCTTAGGATAGATACCCAGTAATGGGATGGCTGGGTCATAGGGTATTTCTACTTTTAACTTTTTGAGGAATCTCCATACTGTTTTCCATAGTGGCTGTACCAGTTTGCATTCCCACCAATAGTGTATGAGGGTTCCTTTTTCTCCACAACCTCTCCAACATTTGTCGCTCTTGGTTTTGGATGTTTTTGCCAATCTAACGGGTGTAAGGTGATATCTTAGTGTAGTTTTGATTTGCATTTCCCTGATGATTAGCGATGATGAACATCTTTTCATGTGTCTCTTGGCCATATTCATATCTTCTTTTGAGAAATGTCTGTTCATGTCCTCTGCCCAGTTTTTGATCGGGTTGTTTGGTTTTTTGTTGTTAAGCCGTGTGAGTTCTTTGTATATTATGGAGATTAACCCTTTGTTGGATAAGTGGCTTGTAAATATTTTTTCCCAATTAGTGAGCTGTTTTTTTGTTTCAATCCTGTTTTCCCTTGCCTTGAAGAAGCTCTTTAGTCTGATGAAGTCCCATTTGTTTATTCTTTCTATTGTTTCCCTTAACTGAGGAGTTATAGTGTCCAAAAAGATTCTTTTGATACTGATGTCAAAGAGTGTACTGCCTATATT
Organism: Equus quagga; assembly: GCF_021613505.1. NCBI lineage: Eukaryota > Metazoa > Chordata > Mammalia > Perissodactyla > Equidae > Equus > Equus quagga. The sequence continues at coordinate 90,298,512 of NC_060280.1, forward strand.
CTCTTCCAAAAGACTTATTGTCTCAGGCCTAATCTTTAGGTCTTTGATCCATTTTGAGTTTATTTTGGTGTGTGGTGAAAAAGAATGGTCAATTTTCAATCTTTTGCATGTGGCTGTCCAGTTTTCCCAGCACCATTTGTTGAAGAGACTTTCTTTTCTCCATTGTAGGCCCTCAGCTCCTTTGTTGAAGATTAGCTGCCCATAGATGTGTGGTTTTATCTCTGGGCTTTCAATTCTGTTCCATTGATCTGTGGACCTGTTTTTGTACCAGTACCATGCTGTTTTGATCACTGTAGCTTTGTAGTATGTTTTGAAATCAGGGATTGTGATTCCGCTGGCTTTGTTTTTCTTGCTCAGGATTGCTTTAGCAAGTCGCGGTCTTTTGTTGCCCCATATGAATTTTAGGATTGTTTGTTCAATTTCTGTGAAGAATGTTCTTGGGATTCTGATTGGGATAGCATTGAATCTGTAGATTGCTTTAGGTAGTATGGACATTTTAACTATGTTTATTCTTCCAATCCATGTGCATGGAATGTCTTTCCATCTCTTTATGTCATCGTCAATTTCTTTCAAGAACGTCTTGTAGTTTTCATTGTACAGATCCTTCACTTCCTTGGTTAAGTTTATCCCAAGGTATTTTATTCTTTTCGTTGCGATTGTGAATGGGATTGAGTTCTTGAGTTCTTTTTCTTTTAGTTCATTGTTAGTGTATAGAAATGCTACTGATTTATGCACGTTAATTTTATACCCTGCTACTTTGCTGTAGTTGTTGATTATTTCTAATAGTTTTTCTATGGATTCTTTGGGGTTTTCTATATATAAGATCATGTCGTCTGCAAACAGCGAGAGTTTTACTTCTTTGTTACCTATTTGGATTCCTTTTATTTCTTTTTCCTGCCCAATTGCTCTGGCCAGCACCTCCAGTACTATGTTGAATAGGAGTGGTGAAAGTGGGCACCCTTGTCTTGTTCCTGTCCTCAGAGGGATGGCTTTCAGTTTTTGTCCATTGAGTATGATGTTGGCTGTGGGTCTGTCATATATGGCCTTTATTATGTTGAGGTACTTTCCTTCTATACCCATTTTATTGAGGATTTTTATCATAAATGGGTGTTGGATCTTGTTGAATGCTTTCTCTGCATCTATTGAGATGATCATGTGGTTTTTGTTTTTCATTTTGTTGATGTAGTGTATCACATTGATTGACTTGCAGATGTTGAACCATCCCTGTGTCCCTGGTATAAATCCCACTTGATCATGGTGTATAATCTTTTTGATGTATTGCTGTATTCGGTTTGCCAAAATTTTGTTGAGGATTTTTGCATCTATGTTCATCAGTGATATTGGCCTGTAGTTCTCCTTCTTTGTATTGTCCTTGTCAGGTTTGGGGATCAGAGTGATGTTGGCTTCATAGAATGTGTTAGGGAGTACTCCATCTTTCTCAATTTTCTGGAACAGTTTGAGAAGAATAGGTATTAAGTCTTCTTTGAATGTTTGGTAGAATTCTCCAGAGAAGCCGTCTGGTCCTGGACTCTTATTTTTGGGGAGGTTTTTGATTACCGTTTCTATTTCCTTACTTGTGATTGGCCTATTCACATTCTCCATTTCTTCCTGATTCAGTTTGGGGAGATTGTAGGAGTCTAGGAATTTGTGCATTTCTTACAGGTTGTTCAATTTGTTGGCATATAGTTTTTCATAGTATTCTCTTATGATTTCTTGTATTTCATTGGTATCTGTTGTGATTTCTCCTCTCTCATTCCTAATTTTATTTATTTGCGATTTCTCTCTTCTTTTCTTGGTGAGTCTGGCTAAGGGTTTGTCAATTTTGTTAATTCTTTCGAAGAACCAACTCTTTGTTTCATTGATCCTTTCTATTGTCTTTTTTGTTTCAATATCGTTTATTTCTGCTCTTATTTTTATTATTTCCCTCCTTCTACTGACTCTGGGCTTTGTTTGTTCTTCTTTTTCTAGTTCTGTTAGGTGTCGTTTGAGGTTGCTTATGTGAGCTTTTTCTTGTTTAGTGAGGTGAGCCTGTATTGTGATGAATTTCCCTCTTAGGACTGCTTTTGCTGCATCCCAAATGATTTGGTATGTCGTGTTCTCATTTTCATTTGTCTCCAGATAAAATTTGATTTCTTCTTTAATTTATTCAGTGATCCATTGTTTGTTCAGAAGCGTGTTGTTTAGTCTCCACATTTTTGCACCTTTCTCTGCTTTTTTCTTGTAGTTGATTTCTAGTTTCATAGCATTATGATCAGAAAAGATGCTTGATATTATTTCAACTCTCTTGTATTTATTGATGTTTGCTTTGTTTCCCAAAATATGGTCAATCCTTGAGAATGTTCCATGTGCACTTGAGAAGAATGTGTAACCTGCTGTTTTTGGATGAAGTGTTCTATATATATCTATTAAGTCCATCTGGTCTAATTTTTCATTTAATTCTATTATTTCCTTGTTGATTTTCTGTCTGGATGTTATGTCCATTGGTGTTAATGGTGTGTTGAGGTCCCCTACTATTATTGTATTGTTGTTGATGTCTTCTTTTAGTTCTATTAAGAGTAGCTTTACAAATTTTGGTGCTCCTGTGTTGGGTGCGTATATATTTATAAGTGTTATGTCTTCTTGGTGGAGAGTCCCTTTTATCATTATATACTGTCCCTCTTTGTCTTTCTTTATCTGTTTTGCTTTGAAATCTACCTTGTCTGATATTAGTATAGCAACACCTGCTTTCTTTTGTTCATTATTAGCTTGGAGTATTGTTCTCCATCCCTTCACTCTGAGTCTGTGTTTGTCTTTGGGGCTGAGGTGTGTTTCCTGGAGGCAGCATATTGTTGGATCTTGGTCTTTGATCCATTCTGCCACTCTGTGTCTTTTGATTGGGGAGTTCAATCCATTGACATTTAGAGTGATTATTGAGATGTGGGGGCCTACCACTACCATTTTGTGTCTTGTTTTCTGGTTTTCTTCAATTTCCTTTGTTTCTCGTCCCATGGTTTAATCTGTTCTGATGAAGAGCTGCTACTCTCTGTTGTTGTCCTTCTACTTATCTCCTCTGCTCTTGGTTTTGTAGCCCCTTTCCTTTTTTGGATTTTTCAGGAATGAGGGTTTTCCTGAGGATTTCCTGAAGAGGAGGTTTTGTGGCAATGAACTCCCTTAATTTTTGTTTATCTGGGAAAGTTTTTATTTCTCCATCGTATTTGAAGGACATTTTCGCTGGGTAGAGAGTTCTCGGCTGTAGATTTTTGTCCTTCAGATTTTTGAATATATCATTCCACTCTCTTCTAGCCTCTAAAGTTTCTGCTGAGAAATCTGCTGATAGCCTGATGGGGGTTCCTTTGTAGGTTAGTTTCTTTTGCCTGGCTGTCCTTAGTATTTTCTCCTTGTCGTTGACTTTTGCTAGCTTCACTACTATATGCCGTGGGGTTGGTCTTCTTGCATTGATAAAGTTTGGAGATCTATTGGCTTCTGTCACCTGAAGATCCGTCTCTCTCACCAGATTTGGGAAGTTCTCAGCCATTATTTCTTTGAATAGGCTTTCTGCCCCTTTCTCCTTCTCTTCTCCCTCTGGTATATCTATAATCCTTTGGTTGCATCTCCTAATTGTGTCTGATAATTCTCGGAGAGTTTCTTCATTTCTTTTTAGTCTTGCTTCTCTCTCCTCCTCTGCCTGCAGCAATTCTATATTGCCATCTTCCAAATTGCTAATTCTTTCCTCCATATTATCTGCCCTACTGTTCAGAGCATCTAGATTTTTCTTAATCTCCTCTATTGTGTTCTTCATTTCCAATATTTCTGTTTGGTTCTTCTTTATCTCGTCAAACTCTTTTGTGACATAGCTCCTGAACTCGTTGAGTTGTCGGTCAGAATTCTCTCTTAACTCATTGAGTATTTTAATGATGGATGTTTTGAAGTCATCATCATTTAGGTTATATATCTCATTTTCTTTGGGATTGTTTTCTGTGTATTTGTTATTTTCTTTCTGTTCTGGAGATTTAATGTATTTTTTCATATTGCTTGATGCTGTTGATTTGTGCCTCGCATGAAGATAGAGTTTAGTTGCTCCTTTCACTTTTTTCAGCTGCTGTGGTGGGGGAGCCGCTGTTTGTACTGCACCAACCAGGAACCCTGTCCGCAGTTGCTAGCTGGGTCTGGGCCCCTCCTCGTAGTCACAGTGGTCCTTTGGATTCCCTCCTCTGCCATGGGGGCCGTCACAGGGGGGCTTCAGGCTGCTGGTGCCTACTGTTGTAGCCCACCTAGACGTGCTCCCTCCTTGGGGTCTGCAACAGTGTTATGGGCTTTTCCAGTGGCCAGGGGTGGGATCACTTATATTTGTTGCTCCGTTGCTGTCGGCACCCACAAAATCTCACTTGTCCACTATGGGTCGCAGGAGAGCTATTGGCATCTTCTTCAGTCTGTGGTTAGTTCACCTAGCTATGCTGCTTTTGTCCCAGGGTCTTCCAGCCTTGTGGCTGCTGGCTGGGTGCTTTCTACTAGTGCTGTGCAGAGGCTTTCCCTGAGGCTGCTGTGAGCCTGTAGGGTTTTCCCCTAGGCTACGGAGCTGGGTCGCTGGAACTCCCCCCAGCCCCAGTCCTGTTCCGCAGGAACTCAGGGAGCCCTTTGCCCTGTCTTGGGGGGATAGCCGGACATCCTGATTTCAGTGGTAGCTGGTCAGCTGCTACCCTGCCTAATATTCTCCTCTCTGGGACCCTCCCGGTATTCTGGATGCTGGGCGTGGCCCCTCCGCTAATAGCAGACAGAGAGTTTTGTCTGCTGCCTGGGCATAACTCTGGAGCTTCCCCTCTGGGGCTCGGAGCGGGCCTCTGGAGCTTCACCCAGCCCCAGTTCTCTCCAAGATCTCCGGCAACCCCTAGCCCCACGGGGCGGGCAATGGCAGCTGTAGGTCACTTCGCCCTCTGGGATTCTCTCCAGGACTTTCCCGGAATTGAATGCTGGGAGTGGCCCCTCTGCTAATGGCAGACAGAGAGTTTTGTCTGCTGCCTGGGCAGAACTCTGGAGCTACCCCTCCGGGGCGCAGAGCCGACCTCTGGAGCTTCCCCCAGCCCCAGTCCTCTCCGAGATCTCCTGCAA